>NW_024423319.1:118255196-118256385 GCF_017311325.1 Ursus maritimus
GGGGGGGGGGGGACATGTGCCTTGGGTCTCCCGAATACCCGAGATGGTCCCGCGAAGTGGGGTAAAGCCCCGGAGGGGAGGCCGAGGGAGCTCGGGTAGCTGGATGAGGTACCAGTGGCCAGTCATCTTGGGTGGAGCTGGGAGGACACACCTGGAAGCGGGGAGCCGGGTAGGTGGCCACTTATGCATCCCTGCCAGGAGAGCCCCAGAAGGGCTGATCCGGAGTCCCCGCTCTGGGCCAGGCCCCCTGACCTGCCTTGAGCTCTTCCACCTTCCAGAGCGGAGGTTCTGATAGTTTGAGCAGAGACCCAAGTAAGCCACTGCTGGGGAGGAAGCCAGGTCAATTCCGAAACCTCGAAACCTCGGTGGTAATTTATGTTCCACTCGCATCTCAAGCTGGGGAAATTGAAGTCCAACTTTAGGTTCTCTCTTGCTCCAAGTGTCCCAGCTACTTAGTACCCCAGTTCCCTGGCCACAAGACTTAATGCCAGGAAATGCAGAAAAGTATCAGGCAGGTTTTAAAACAGTGTTATGGTGATAGAAAAACAGCTAGTAAAAGGTCAAACAGTGGTCCAAGTCTAGATACATAGAAGAGACTGAAGGAAAACCTTTCAGAAGGCTCACAGTAGTTTGCATTCCTTTGTGAGATGGTTTTTTAAAAATTATTTACCCTCCAAATTGTCTGTAAAATGGTAACATTACTTTTATAAGGGGGAAATGTTTTTAAAGACCGTGGAGGCATGGAGACTGCATACTGGGACATATCCAAGGAAGCTCTTTTCTCCCCTCCTCCCACAACAACACAGACCTTTCAGAAGGCTCACAGTAGTTTGCATTCCTTTGTGAGATGGTTTTTTAAAAATTATTTACCCTCCAAATTGTCTGTAAAATGGTAACATTACTTTTATAAGGGGGAAATGTTTTTAAAGACCGTGGAGGCATGGAGACTGCATACTGGGACATATCCAAGGAAGCTCTTTTCTCCCCTCCTCCCACAACAACACAGAAACTTCCTTGCTCCCCAAGTATCTGCCCCCACC
Organism: Ursus maritimus; assembly: GCF_017311325.1. Taxonomy (NCBI): domain Eukaryota; kingdom Metazoa; phylum Chordata; class Mammalia; order Carnivora; family Ursidae; genus Ursus; species Ursus maritimus. The sequence goes on from NW_024423319.1 coordinate 118,256,237, forward strand.
CAAAACTTAATATGCCAGAAATCCCACCACTAGAGTCCTTTTAGTGAAACATGGGTGATTATTAATGTCCCAGGAAAAGGTAGGGAGAGTAACAAAAAAGCGAATACTTCCTGATCTTGCACATTGCGGGGGGGGGGGGGGGGGGGGGG
>NW_024423319.1:118256395-118270055 GCF_017311325.1 Ursus maritimus
GGGGGGGGGGGGGGGGGGATGCCCAAGGGCAAGTCTCCCTGCTGTGATCTCTTCCCTTCTGAGCAGCATGAGTTATTGCCAAGCAAGCTGCCACTGCTTTTTCTCTCTCTTCCCACCCACCCTGCAGTCACTTTGCCACCCAACGTGGCCAGGCTGAAGCTGCGTTCCACTCTCCCAGGCATCATGTCCTTTCAGAATTTCACAAATCTGGGTACTGTCGCTCAAATCTGCCCTGAATGGGACCAGGGTGTGTTAGACTGAAGCCAGACTCTACAGAGAGAGGAGAACACCCACACATCAAAGGCAAGAAGAGAAAGTATCACATAAAGAGTAAGGGGAGTGGGGGGAGACCCATCCAGTTAGGAGCTGAGAGGCAAGAGTGGACTGGCCTTTCCCCGAGGATGGGAGGTCTTGCACACCGGGTGGGACTGAGCTGCACACCTACTGTGTACAAGCACTGGGCTGGGTGTTGGCATGCTACAGAGAACAAGAGAGAGCCTGTGCACCCCCCACGCCACAAGGCACTTACGACTGTGATTTGTCTGCAGATGAAGCCCAGGTTCCAAGCCCAAATCGAGGATTCAGGGAGGCCCCGTGAGACTCAAAGGAAGGCGCCTCCCATGCGGAAGCTGAGGCTCAGGCCTTCAGGTTCCCAAGTTCTGAGCCCTGTTCCCTTGGCACATGAGCTGCTGGCACCAGATGCTTGATTCTCACAGCAAATGCGGCATCCCACCCAGACCTCCTTGGCTGGGGCACAGACCGTTCTGGGAGGGTCACCCTTGGCTGACAGACGTCTGAGAGGTTCTGCCCACCCCCCAGGGACTGATTCTGCAGCAAGACGGCCCTGCCTCTTGCCTTCGTGGGACAAACTCCTGGCTGCCACACACCAGAGTTCCCCATGGGCTGCCATGGCTTTGCTAGCTGTGCCCTGCCCTCGCCTGCCTCCCAACCCCCTTCAGCCAGCACCCCCCCCCCAGTCACTCGCATGAGAACGGCCACCTCAGGCGCCGCTTCTAGGGAGCCTGGCCTGAGAGAGTCCGCTCCGCTTGCTCTCTTCCAAGCACTTAGCAAATATAAACCATCTGACCATCATGACAACATCTACGGATAGTCCTTATTTCATGTGCACGTCACTAGAGGAGAATTCAGAAAAAGGGGGGACACAGCGTGCCAGTGAAGATGGATGGGAGACCCCCGCTGGAAAAGCTTTATCCACATGCCCAGGTGGCCCCTGGAGCTCTCTGACTCGGAGAAGTACAGCAGGCCTGTTGCATTTATCTTCCCTGAGTGAGCTAACTAAAGAAAAAGGCCAGAACTTGGGGTGCCCAAGGCCTGTTGACAGCACCGTTAGTCCTTCTTGACTTGAAAGGTTTGCCCTAGGCAGCCGCTGCTGGTCCCTGCAGACCTGTGCAGGCAGCTGGGCCGGAGGCGCCGGAGGAAGGGAGTCCTGACTCCCCAGCACCGCCAGCCATTGGGAAGAATGATCTGCGTGTGCTAATTGTCAGGGAGAAGAAGGCCCGTCTTTCTTACGGTCCAGCGGGGCTTTCCATGCGGGACTAAAGACAGAGGCACACGCCGGACACTGGAGGGGAAGAAGTCTTCGGTCTGAGCTGAATGCACAATCACACATTCTTTATTGCCTCTGTATTAAAACCGCAGCCTCGCCAACAACGAAAGTACAAACATTGCTGTGACCTATCCTCTCACCAAGATTTCTGATGGAAAACCAGCTCAGGAAAAATCCACTTAGGCTCTGGGTAATTGAGGTGCAGATGATTGTTTGCAGCTCCGACCTTCTGGGAAATCCCTTTTCTGCAGTGGTTAAAATGCACTCAACTACAGCTTGCGGAAGATTTTCCTTCAAATGCTCGTTAAGGAGTAAAAGCAGCACGCTCTTTGCATGCCAGATGAGCAAACACAGAGTTTGAAGATTTTTACTTTCAATTAGATTCCGCCTCTGTCCCCACTCCTCTTCCCGAAGGAGAGTCTTTATTTTATCTTATTTTATTTCATTTTCAAATACAAGGTACAAATTTGCATCTAGACACGTTCGATGCTTGAGAAGCTTCTAGAAAAGGGGGTACCATGAAGGCCACAATCGTCGTATCTAAAATGAGAGAAATAAATACTGCCAAAGGAGTCTTGCTTACTTGTGTAAACAGTCAAGTGTTCTAGGAAATGACACATGGGCTAATTCTGCACATCGAGCTGAGAGGAAACCGGAAGTGGGCCGGATTGGGTCTGAAGAAGAAATGGCTCATTGTTTGGCATTCTTTAAATGCTAGAATAATTACTCAATTATGGGCACTTCCCATATATTTAAATAATGCAAATCCACAGGCTGTCGAGGAGATTAGATGGGGTTCCTGCTAATTCCTGTCTCGCTGGTTTAGGGACTGCAAAGGAAGAGATAAATGCCAAAATCCCTAACCTGGGACCCCTCCGCAGGCTCGGGGACTGGAATGGGGACAGGGTGGGGTTATTCCCTGGTGTTTTATTTTGTGGCTTTATGGCTTTAACTTTGACACTTACTTGACTGTGATCAGAAAGGCTGTTGTTTAGATTTTGAGTGGGGACGGAGAACCTGACAGCGCTTTTCTCAAATGTGTAGATACAGCCAGTTTGGAGATTCGGGTGGTTCTCCTTTCCTGACCTTCCACTCCAAAGACTGCACGTCGGGTATTCTGGAAAAGTCAGCTGTGTGGATAAGCCGGGCAGCCTGCGTTCGGTCCATTTTAGTGCGTTATTCTGCTGTGTGTCGGCTTCCCAGCACAAAGCAGTCTTCTTAGAACGGGTCCTGGCTGTCACGCTGCAGGCACACTCCACTTGTACCTGAGGAATTAAAATTCAGATTAAAAAAAATGTTAGACCAATTTCTCTCCCAAACTTAGAACACTCAGAACCACCCACTTCCTTCCTCTCCAAGTCTCCCCTCCCAAGGCTACATTTTTACCGCTTTTCCTTCCCAGCCCATGGGTTATGTCCAACAAAATGCTAACGAGTAGACTGAAAATGTACCCCAGGCAAACCATAATTTTAGGAAGACACAGCTGCCATGAGCCAGCATACTACAAGACGCTTCCTCCTGGCTGGGCTCTCTGGGTCAGGATTATGACTCTGGTCCCCTGTGTATTTGGAAAAACAGATCCTTAAACTGCAGCCCTCTGCCTTGTGAGCCAAGCCGAGCAGCTTGGAAGTCTCCCGCTTACAGAAACAAGAAGGAGGATTTAGGCAACACAGTAAGGAGCAGCCTCTGGGTCATGAACCACTTTTTTTTTTTTTCCATCTGACAACACTGGGGGTACGATTTAGTCTCTTCTGTAGCATGAATGGAACAGCTTTGGAACACAGTTAACGTCGCTAGATCCTGGAGCGACAACCCAGCAAATCTACAAGATGGTCGTTACGTATCAGTGATTCTCAGCCAGGGGCGATTGTGGCCCCCAGGGGACACGTGGCAGTGTCCCGAGACACTTTTGGAAGGAGGTTGGACTTCATCCGGTGAGTAGAAGCCAGGGAGGCTACTCAGCCTCCCGCCATGCACAGGACAGCCCCCCACAGACAGTGCTCACCCCCACGTGTCACTGGTGCGGAAGCAGAGAGCCCCCCCAGCACAGGTGTGATGCAGGATGACATTCGTACTGCCTAGGCTTTCTGGTGGGGAAGCCAAGGCTCAGGGAATGTAAGTAACTAGTCCGATGTGATCTGGCCACTGCTATAAAGCATCAGCCCTGAGACGGAAGCTTGGCGTTCCCATCTGACCTCCGTGTTACTCGGGGTTTTCCAGAGAAACAGGACCAATAGGAGATGATAGATAGGTAGCTAGAGAGATAGATAAAAAGATTCATTCTAAGGAATTTGCTGACGTGATTATGGAGGCTGACAAGTCCCAAGACCTGCAGACAGCGACGTGGAGACCGGGGAGAGCCAACGGTGTACCCAGTCCAAGGCCAGCAGGCTCGAGCCTCAAGAAGAGCCGATCTTTCAGTTCAAGTCCAAAGGCAGGAAAAGTGATGTCCCAGCCCAATGGTCAGGCAGAAGGACTTCCCCCTTACTCACAGAAAGTCATTCTTTCTGTATTATTCAGCCCTCGACAAATTGGATGAGACCCACCCACATCTGCTTTCCTCAGTCTATTGATTCAAACATTCGTCTCGTCCAGAAGCAACTTCACAGACACAGACCAAATATCTGGGCACCACATGGTCCAGTCAGGTCAACATATAAATTAGAAATCATATCTTTCGACTTTATAACCAGTTGCTCAGTGTTTCCACAACTCTTTCTGCTCACAGAGTGGTTCGAACCAGCAGCGGCCGCGGGGTGGGGGAGCTCACGGAGCCCCGTGCCCAGACCCATCAGGGCGCAGAGCGCTGGATGACACACACAAAAGGGGATGGTTTGGGGGGGATTTCACAATATCGATTCCAAGAGCCATCTGGGTAATGTTTTCCTTAACTTCATAATCAATAAGGATTTATTTATCATTTTAGAGGTGCCAAGCCCGGGGCGCCTGGGTGGCTCAGTCGGGGAAGTGTCTGCCTTCGGCTCAGGTCGTGATCCTGGAGTCCTGAGATCGAGCCCCACGTCATCGGGCTCCTTGCTCAGCGGGGAGCCTGCTTCTCCCTCCCCTGCTCTGCAATTTTCAGTGACAGCACAGAAGATCGTTTGGGGGAAAAGACCCTGCCCCTGCAAATCAAAGCACTCGTTTCCAAGGCTTCTCTGTCAGGCCAACTACCTCCCCGAGGTCAGCACAACCTTGCTGGCAGGAAAAATGTCCACTACTCCTATGCCCTGGGTTCCCGGGTGTTGGGGGTTGAAGTATGTCCCCAAAAGAAATGTTCAAGTCCTATGCCTGGTACCTGTGAACATGCCCTTATTTGGAAATAGGGTCAGATGTAATTAGTTAAATTAAGATGAATTCAAACCCACGTAGAGTGAACCCTTAAACCAATATAACTGGTGTCCTTAGACAAAGGAGAGACACAGACACACAGGGAGAAGGCCATGTGATGAGGGAGGCAGAGACTGGAGTGATGCCCGCAGCACTGGAAGCTGGGAGAAAGACTCAGAACGGATGCTCCCCAGAGTCTTCGGAGGGAGACAGCACGGCCCTGCCAGGACCTTGATTTCAGACTTCTAGCCTCCAGAACAGTGAGAGAAGAAATTTCGGTTGTTTTAAGCCACCCGGTCTGTTACTTTGTTACTGCGGCCCCAGGAAACTCATAGGCCTCCACATTTGTCCCCAGGCTCCTGCTATTGCCTTGAGGTGGGCGGTGGGGACAGGAATCTATGGAACTCTGTCCTCAGAGTCCCAACCAATGCCAGGAAGTCCCAGAAAACAGAAACCCACCTTGACAGCACCCAGAAATCCCACCAAACCCAGGAGCCCCAGGTCTGTGACGCTTGACTCCAAGACTCCGTCCCCTAAACAGAAATGGCCAGCATGCCGTGCAGACCAGAAGCAAGCCAGAAATGTCCGTATTTGCCGTGTGCTGCCCAAAGTTAACAAGTGTCTTGAACCACTGGGTGTCCACCCTGTAGATAAGAGAAGCGTCTCTTCTTGAAAACATTCGGCTAGTCCTCAAGGAGTGATGGAATCAGAATTTGAATGAAGCCCCCACCCACCCCCATGGATGGACTGGATCTTGGCTTGAGCTTCAGTGGCTGCTAAGATCACGAAAAGATAGCCATCCAGCACTGACACATTTCCGTGGAAGAACACACCACCTAGGACTCGGTCTTGCCAAAAAGTCAAACCTGAATCGGATCAAAGCCTGTGGATCTGATTACCAGCTCCCAGGAAATACAGACATCACAGGGCCATATTAACATCTTGGGGATGCTATCAACAAAATCCCAGCTGGGGAAACTCTACCCAACCAATGACCTTGTTTCTTCGAGAAATACACTTCTAGGGGGACAAAAGAGATGGAAAGGGAGCCTGTGGATGAAAAAGAGACTACAGAGACATAGCAACCGGTAGCATGGTGTGGGCTGTATTTGAATCCCAATTAACAAACCAACCGGAGGGGCGCCTGGGTGGCTCTGCCAGTTATGATCCCAGGATCCTGGGATCGAGCCCTGCGTCAGGCTTCCTGCTCAGTGGGGAGTCTGTTTCTGCTTCTGCCCCTCCCTTCCACTCGTGCTCTCTCTCCGGCTCTCTCTCAAATAAATAAATAAAATCTTTAAAAGATAAATAAATGAACCAACTGGAAAAAACATCTGTGATATTTGAGGCAACTGGAAATGGGAATACTCCTTGAGAGTTGATGGTCTTAAGGAATTCTTTTTTTTTTTTAATTTAGGTTGAATAATGATATTTCAGTTATTTTTTTTAAATAGTCCATACGTTGGGGTGCCCGGGTGGCTCAGTTGGTTGGGCGTCTGCCTTCAGCTCAGGTCACGATCCCAGGGTCCTGGGATCGAGTCCCACATCGGGCTCCCTGCTCAGCAGGGAGCCTGCTTCTCCCTCTGCCTGCTGCTCTCCCTGCTTGTGGGCACTTGCTCTCTCTCTCTGTCAAATAAATAAATAAAATCTTAAAAAAAAGAAAAACTTTAAATAGTCCATACATTTTAGAAATGCATTTGGAAATAATTATGGGAAACGTGATATATCTAGGATTTGCTTAAACATAATACAGGTGATGGAGGACAGGAGTGAGTGGATTTGAAACAAGGTCATTGTGAGTTGATAATTGCTGAAGCTGGTGATGGGTCAAGGGGGTTCATTATGCTGCTCTCTGTCACGTATATATGCTTAAAATTTCCATCATAACAAAAAAATGTTTTAATTCCATCGGAGCTTCATAAAAGCAGCTGAGCCAATAGAATCTGAATTTTGGATACTGGACTCATTTTCTCTAGCTGCTGTAAGAAATCACTGTAAGCACAGTGACTCGAAAGAACAGGCATTTATTATCTTACAGTTCTGGAGGTCAGAAGTCCCAAATGAATCTCTTGTGCTAAAATTAAGGTGTCAGCCAGGCTTCGTTCCTTCTGGGGGCTCCTGGGGAGGCTCTGTTTCCTTACCCTTTCCAGCATCTAGAGGCTGCTTGTATTCCTTGCCTCATGGCCCTTTCCAGCAACTGGGTCCCTCTCCCACCCTCAACTTGCGTCTCACCCTTCCTTCCCTGACACTGACCTCCTGCTTCTTTCCTACGCGGACCCGTGTGATTCCAGCGGGTTCACGCGGATAATGCAGACTCATCGTTCCATCTCAAGATCTTGAATTTAACCCCATCTGCAAAGTCCCATATGCCATGTAAAAAACATAGATTTGGGGGATTCGGATGTGTCTGGACATCTTTGGGGGGCCATTCTTCTGCCCACCACAGATGTGATCCAGACCAGGTATTTCACATTGCCCGAGACATAACATTTTTTCGTTCTAAACCGGGAGCTGCTGGAATCTAGTGAGTAGAGGCCACAGACTGTAGTACTGAGGTTGAGAAGTTCTGGGCAAGAAGCAACAGAAGGAAAAGGGCATCTTATGTTCTCTACGGTAGACCTACAAAGAGCAGGTAATGGATAAATATTTGTTGAATGAATAATTAGCCTGCCATTACCTACATCGCACCTTGTCACTAAGATGACCTCAGATTTGGCGACCGCAGCTCAGACAGGGTCCTGTGAGATACTAAAAATTGAATGTAATTTGGAATAGCAAAAAAAGTATGCTTTCCTGCTGAAACCACAAAAAGAGAGGCGCCCAGACTTGATGTGCCTCTAGGGAAGAAAACACCACCACCTATTAAGCAATCCTGCCCTAAAATCCAAACCCAGTCTGATCAAAGCCTTTAGAAAGATTCCATGGATTCCCAAGGTCTTATTAGCAGATAAAAGGGTATTTACACATCTTAGGATTCCTCAAGTGCAAAGGTCTTTGGAGCTAGAGAGAAGAGTACACAGGGTGAGAACCACATAAAGGCAAAATCCAGTCAAGAGCTGGAGCTGAAAACGAAAGGACAGGGGGGCGCCCGGCTGGCTCAGTTGGTGGAGCGTGTGACTCTTGATCTCGGGGTCATGAGTTCAAGCCCCCCGTGGGGCGCACAGGTTACTTAAAAATAAGGTCTTAAAAAAAAGAAAAAACCCTAAGGGTCAGGGTCTTGAGACCTCCCATGAAATACAGCATGGAGGACATAGCAATCACTAATAGACTTCAAGTGTCCCATTAGGGCCACCGACAGGAATCTAGCCAGGGGCCAGCCCAAATCTTGAGTGTGTATGCGGGCTCAGTCATGGGATGGTAACTATCATCTGTAATGGGAATGAACCTCTGAGATCGAGAATTTAGGAAAAGTACAGGAATTGAAGAGAATCGAAACTATGGGATTCATATTTGGGGTGAAGAAGGAATCTGTGCGTATCTGATATCTCATGCATTCATAAAGTTTCAAAGATTTTCTGAGCTTTAGAAACCACTGTAAAATGCATAATTAGGTAATTTATCTAAACTTGTAATTTTCGTTGAAAACTAATTTTATCTACAGTATTGGAACATTCCTTTTTCAGTTTTGGAACATTTTTAAGAAAACTTAAAAAAGAACAATGAAGGTTCCATAGTGTAGTGGTTATCACGGCTGCTATACACGCAGAAGGTCCTGGGTTCGAGCCCCAGTGGAACCATGGGTGGGACATTCCTTTTCTCTGGGGCGCCTGGGTGGCTCAGTCCTTTGGGCATCTGCCTTCGGCTCAGGTCATGATCCCAGGGTCCTGGAATCGAGTCCCACATCGGGCTACTTGTTCAGCGGGGAGCCTGCTTCTCCCTCTACCTGCCCCTCCTCCCATTTGTGCTCTCTCTCTAACAGATAAATAAAATCTTAAAAGGAAAAAAGAAAGAAAGAAAAGAAAACCTAAGCTTCACTATATGTTTAATTCATTAGACTCAAAAGTTATTTGCATACTTGGAAATGTATTTGTTAATTGAGACACTTGAAGTGATTAAAAAGGAAACTGACTGCAGTACACTAAGTTGTGTGGGGTGTTCAGGGCCTTTTTTGGGTTTTGTTTTTCTAAGAATTTATTTTTAAGTCATCACTACGCCCAACGTGGGGCTCAAACTCATAACCCCGAGATCAAGAGTCGCACACCCCACCGACGGAGCCAGCCGGGCGCCCCGCACTGTTTTAAATGTGCTTGCAAATTCGGGACAGTATTTAATGAACTAAGCTTGCAAGTAGGATCAAGTATTCTCCAGAGGCCCCTTAAAAGTGGTCGTTACTATTTGCCAGAATTAAAAATGAATTAAGAAAAAGAATAATAAGATTTCTAGGCTAAACTTAAAAGGTTAAGGTAAACAAGGCATTTGAACCTGTAACTTAAATAAATTGACTATCAAGTCTGTAAAAATGAATACATCTCTTTTGCACACACACGCACGCACACACCACTTCGGGGGGCTCTAATCACCTCTTCCGAAGAGCTGTACAATGTACAAATTACAAATTACTGGGCTTACATTTAAAAAAGCACATGTCCGTCTTTGCAAGCCTATGGCAATCGTATGAGCAAGTACCAATACTATTTACCAAATACATTGCACCCACACTCAGTAACCTTACTCAGCCCTCCAGATCCCGCTTAGACCTGATAAGGTCGGAGAGAGGTCAGGTTGCATTCTTCCCGAGGTGCTTGTGTTCTGTTCTGCTCATAATCTGAGTCTAATACTCTGCTCTTGTCATGTTCTCATCCACTATAGGGGTGTGTGTGTGTGTGTGTGGGAAAGAGAGAGAGAGAGAGATTGGCTGTCATCTGAATACGTTATTTCACCCCTAGCCAGCTGGTTTAGGGTCCTTATAAAGGACCGGCTTAGCCCTGGGGAGTGTTGATGGAGGGTCCAAATAACCCTGTTTGAGGCCGCCGTGCGCTTCGGAAGTTCCTGACCTCTGACTGTTTGAATTCCACTGTGGCCTGATTGTGCCCAAGCACACTGAGAGTCCTACCCTGTGGCCCACCAGGCAGCACCATCACACCTCACTCCAGGCCTGCGGAATCCGCATCGGCCCACAGCGCCAGGCCCGCGGCCGTTTAGGAAGCCTCCGCGTGGAGAAGCGTCCGAGCAACACGAGCAGCTGTTGCCGCGATGTTGTGCGGCTGCAGTTTCTGCTCAACAGAGTCCACGGTAGCATTTGTTCTAGTTACTTTTTTTTTCCGCTCTTTTTTTTTTTGACATCTTTATTTTTTTAATTATTTTTTTAATTTAAATTCAATTAATTCACATATGGAGTAGTATTGGTTTCAGAGGTAGAGGTCAGTGCCTCGTCAGTCTTATGTAACACTCAGCGCTCATTCCGTCACGCCCCCTCCTCAATGTCCATCACCCAGTAGCATTTGTTTTAAATGAAAACTTAAATTTTCGGCAAATTTCCTCTATCAGTCATTCAGTTGTGTGTATATTTGTTACTGAGTTAATGCAAATGGCGCTTGGGTGGTTGGAACATGATGTTTCCCCAGGAGGCTCCGGCGAGATGGCCAGTGGCCGGAGGTTTCTGCTGTAATCAGTGGAGCCCTAGGGCTCCAGGAAGTGTGCTGAGCTCCAGCCAACCCCAGTCCTAGCACCCTAGATAAAGTTCTGGGTGGATTAAAGAAGGTCACACATGCATTTCTGTTCCTTATGTCAGGAGGAGGGAGTCTGTTTAGCCTCTTACTTTGACCAGTATAACTGGATGGGAGTGACGGGCTAGGCCTTCCTTTCCCAGGCTTAAGAGCAGGGGCCCTTCTACTGTCTGGTTCTTGGAAACCAGGCACCATGCAAGGAGTCTGATTACTCTGAGACCGCTCTGCTACAAGGCCGCCCAAGATGGCTATGTGGCAAGGAACACTGAGGAACCAACTGTCTAAGTTGAAGTCTTCTCGAACCTTCCGTTTCAGCCAGCGTGAATGCCGCTGAAGCCACATGGAGCAGAGCTGAGCCCTGCCTGACCCACAGAATCATGAACACACCATAAAATATTATCTTTGAAGCCATTCATTTTGGAGGTGATTTGTCACCTGGTGATGAATATCTGTGACAAATGCTCAGACCTGCATACCAGCCCCCTACTTCCTGTTGCCCACACAATAGGTCTGCCAAAGCTGAGAGGAGCTCCTCTTGCTCGAGGGAGGAAAAAAGGTAGGAAACAACGAAAGCTGAGCTAGGGAAGACGAGCCGACAAACAGAACATGAGCACGTGCAGAAGAAATTTGGGCCTGCTTCCATTTCACCACCCGTTCCCAGACGTGGCCAAGCAGCGGTGCCCCCATCACTTGTCTTCTCCTGCCCATCTTTGTTGAAGCGTAACTTAGTACAAGTAAGCGTGTAAGTCATAAGTGTGAACCTCAGTGAATGTTTGTGAAGTGAACTCAGCCGCTGAGCTGACACCGGGTCGGCCCTTGAGACACCCTGTCCTGGCCTCTTCCACTCACCAAACTGTCCCTAAGGGTAACCAGCCTCCTGATTCCTACCAGCCTGGGTCAGTCAGGCCTGCTTTGAAATATCCTGTCACTAGGATGCGTTCCATGTGTATTTTTTCGTATCTGGTTTCTTTTTCTCAACTTCACGTCTGTGGGATTCAGTCCTGTTGGCGTATGTAGTCGTGGTTCATTGGATCTTGGGGAGGGTGGGTCCCGTTGCCGGATTAACTGCAACGTATTTGTGTGGGGGCTGATTTTACCTAAGCCAAGGGCCAGCAAACCTTTTCCGTAAGTGGGCAGATGGTGAATCTTTGAGTCACTGCGGGCCGTAGGTCTGTCACAACTACCCGTCTCTGCCTTGGTAGCCTGTAAGCAGCTGCATGACGTATTTGCGTGATTCGGAAGTGGTTGGATAAGGTTGCGTACCAATAAGACTGCCTTTATTGATGCTGAAATTTGAATTTCATATGGCTGAGTGTATGGTTAGCCTTTTAAGAAACTGTCAAAATGTTTTCTCCGGTGGCTGTACCATTTTACATTCCTACCACTAATGTAGGAATGGTCAGCGTTGGGGCACCTGGATGGCACAGTCGGTTAAGCGACAGACTCTTAGTTTCAGCTCAGGTCGTGATGTCAGAGTCGTGAGATCGAGCCCCGAGTCGGTCTCCACACGCAGCACCGAGTCTGCTTAAGACCCTTTCTCCCTCTCCCTTTGCCCTTCTCCCAGCACACCCTCTCCTCTCTCTCAAATAAATAAAATCTTACCAAAAAAAAAAAAAAAAAAACGGACAGGTTTCTCCACATCTTCATCAGCATTTGGTGTTGTCACTATTGTTTCTGTTTTTAAATTTTAGCCTTTCTGATGGGTGTGCAATAGTATCTCATTGTGGTTTTGATTTGCATTTCTCAAACGGCCAGTGCAGTTGAGCCCCTTTTCATCTCTTGCCATCCGTATATCCTCTTCTGTGAAATAGCTCTTCATGTCTTTTGCCTAGTTTTTAATTGGATTGCTTGGCTTTTACTGGTGAGTTTGACAGTTTGGTCACCTGTAGCGAAGGCTTTGGGTTGCCTACCCAGCACCCACCTACTCTCCTTCCTACCTGAAAGAATCCAAACATTTTTCAGGTATCCAGCCCTGAACTGCACAGCAGGTCTCTTGAAGGGAAAGCCAACTCCTTCTCTTGCTCTGAGAGTCAACTCAACACGAGTAACCTTATCATCTTCTGCCTAGTCCTGTTTTCAGGAAAACCAGTGTGACCCGATTCTAGCCATGTGACGGGACATAGGATAGGAAGGCTTCTGGGAGAAGTCTCCTCTCTTTTTAAAGAAAATTCATAGGACGGGGGCGCCTGGGTAGCGCAGTCGTTAAAGCGTCTGCCTTCGGCTCAGGGCGTGATCCCGGCGTTGTGGGATCGAGCCCCACATCAGGCTCCTCCGCTGGGAGCCTGCTTCTTCCTCTCCCACTCCCCCTGCTGTGTTCCCTCTCTCGCTGGCTGTCTCTCTGTCACATAAATAAATAAAATCTTGCAGCCCAGAACATTCTAACTTGCAGAAACACCTGCCCCCTTGCACGTGGTTATTGTTGAGTATTGTAGTTCCGCCTGTTTTTAACCAACCCGCAGGTACACCCCGCTCCGGTTAGTCACTATAGCTGCTGCTGTTTATCTTGAGTTAACGGGGCATACACAGAAGCCGACGTACGACAATTAGTCAATACACACATGGAACATTTACAAATGCAGACCTGGTAAAAGTGTACAAAGCAAGTCTGAACACATCCCCAAAACACCGATAGCAGATAGACCATCCTTATGGAGGGAAAGACCAGCCACAGCCCAAGAGAAGACATTTGCAAAGCTCAAAACTGTTCACTGGGCTAGGTGCCTTTCCTGGGCTGCGTGAGCTTCTTGCCCTAGCTCCAGCCCTGTGGAGAAAGCTGGCCGTGCCCCCCCCACCAAAGCTTAGCTCCTGTTAGTACAGTCACCTTTCCCAGGCTCTGCGCATTCCTGTCTGGTCAGAAACCGCAAAGTCTGAGATTTTATCCTCCTGCAGGCTAACGAGTCAGCCTACCCCGGTTTCATGTACATATCTTTTTTTTTTTTTTCATGGACATATCTTGACGGAAAGCACCAGAGCCCTGGTCAGAGACACAGACTTTATTCCAGCAAGAAGTAGCAACCAGAGCACTCTCTTGAGTTGGTACCAGCTCCTCGATTCCCATAGGGCGACGTGCACCTGCACGTGGCGGGGGGGGGGGGGGGGGGGG
>NW_024423319.1:118270065-118278380 GCF_017311325.1 Ursus maritimus
GGGGGGGGGGGGGGGGGGGGGGGGGGGACGCCGCACACACAAGAAAGGAATCCTGAGTTAGGAAACCGAGCTGTTATCAGGCTGCTCCCATCCTCCGCTCCAGAGAGATGACCCTGTCAGGAATGCAAGCAAAACTCCCCGGGGGGCCACACTGGAAGGTAAGCAAAGGTCTCCGGTGGCAGGATAAGGCTTTCGGATCCTGGAATGTCTCCAGGGAGGGCGATGTTCTTCTCTATCTTTATTATGTCCACTATCTCCCGCTCTCAAGGCTGGCTGCTATCCCATCATCCTTGAACAAGCTTGCAGTGCCCTTTGCTCGGCAGACCTGGACTGTGTGGAAACACCAGAAATCCAGGGAGGATTGTTGTCCGATGTTTGCCTGGCCGCCCCAGGCCTGAGGCAGTGACATGCCCACTGTCGCCCGCCTGGTGTGGCGCCCTACCCCTCATCTGTTGCCCCCAACCTGTCCATGCTTTTGTAAATAGTCCCTTCCTGAGCTCTCCTTAAATTACTGGGTTTGCGCATTGCCATGTGCTTCTTGTAGAGACCCCGTCGGAATCAGAAATACGTGTAAAACATATACAAATCGTTAAGAAAAAGACAAACAACCCAAGTGCATAATAAGCAAAGGCTATGGATAGGAAATTCACAAAAGTCAAAACCTGCTGGCCGATGACCACAAAAAGATGCTTAACATGGAAGATTCTCAAAGCTACATGTCCTACCCCACAGAGGAGCTGAAGAAATGGGACTCTCGCTCAAGACTGGCTGACCTGGAAACTGCAGTCATCTGGGAGTGCGATTCAGCAGGACCTAGTCGAGCTGAAGAGGCTCGCCCCTTTGAATTGGCCCTTCTTGGAATGCCAAACTCCTCAGCTCAGTACGTTCAAGCCTTCTCTGGGCCCCTAGAGAAACTCCCGTGCACCCGCCCCATCCCAAAAGCGGTGATTCACAAGTATTAGAAACAACTAAATACTTATCAATAGGGGAATGTGTTAATGCATTCTATTTATAAATGATAATATCTTAGAGCAGTTAAAATTAACTGGGTCTAGGGGCGCCTGGGTGACTCAGTCATTAAGTAAACGTCTGCCTTCGGCTCAGGGCGTGATCCCGGCCATTCTGGGATCGAGCCCCACATCAGGCTCCTCCGCTGGGAGCCTGCTTCTTCCTCTCCCACTCCACCTGCTTGTGTTCCCTCTCTCGCTGGCTGTCTCTCTCTCTGTCAAATAATAAATAAAATCTTAAAAAAAAATTAACTGGGTCTATATCAACATGAGTAAATCTTAAAATCATAATTTTTGTGTGTGTTTTTTTTAAAGATTTTACCTATTTGACAGAGAGAAAGAGAGAGCACAAGCAGGGGGAGTTGCAGGCAGAGGGAGAGGGGGAAGCAGGCTCCCTGCTTAACAGGGAGCCTGATATGGGGCTCGATCCCAGGACCCCAGGATCATGCCCTAATCCAAAGGCAGACGCCTAACCGACTAAGCCACCCAGACGTCCCTCGAAATCATAATGTTAAGTGAATAAAGGATATGCCCTTGTGATTGCGTTTATGTGTGGAATTTAAAAACTCAGAACAATTCTATGCTGTTTATGAAACATACTTTTGTAATTAAAGTGTAAGATCAAGGATAGGAAAAATAAACACCAATTTCACGTTAGAGGTGACTGTTGGGATGGAAGGATAGAAATTAACGGGACAGAGGGAACTTCAACTCTACCTGTAAACTTTTTTTTATTAAAAATATCTGAAGCAGGGGCGCCTGGGTGGCACAGCGGTTGAGCGTCTGCCTTCGGCTCAGGGCGTGATCCCTGCGTTGCAGGATCGAGCCCCACGTTGGGCTCCTCCACTATGAGCCTGCTTCTTTCTCTCCCACTCCCCCTGCTTGTGTTCCCTCTCTCGCTGGCTGTCTCTATCTCTGTCAAATAAATAAAATCTTAAAAAAAAAAAAAATATCTGAAGCAGGAGCACCCGGCTGGCTCAGTCGGTGGAGCACCTCAGGGTTGTGAGTTCAAGCCCTACGTTGGGTGTAGAGATTACTTAAAAATAAAATGTTTAAAAAATATACCTGGAGAAAAGATGGCAAAAACATGTATCAAATTTCAGCAGTGACTAATTGGGTGACCATGCTTTTTCCACGTATATTTTGTATATAGGAAATCTTTAATAATTTAAAGATGGTTAAAACAGCCTAAACGACCAATTTACATCAGTTAAACAAGGCACAGTGTGTCGACGGGCTGGAACACCGTGCAACCTTTAAAAACCACCAGATCAAGAATTTTAGGGAAACAGGGAAATTCTCAAAAGACGTTTGATATGAAAGGGTAGATTACAAAACAATTGCATGGGTGGGCACATTTTATTTGAAAACCTGCATCTTCCTCTTTCCATCACACGTCTGTAAACATGAAGATAAATGCTAGACTGTCAATTTTGGCTGTGTCTGAGGAGTATGACTATAGACTTGTGTTTTCTCCTATATATCAATTATTACAATGACTACATAGTTGTTTTATCATACAAATAAACAATTTAATGAACAATTTTTTGTGTGCAAGGAACACATCAAAATGAACAACCCAACAATTAACAGCACTGTTCCATTTCAGACCAAATACCTGGAGAGCATTTTTGCTATTTGTTATGCCTATGCTGCCCTCTTGTGGAGAAATGGAAAATGCTTCTGAATGTAGAGTAATTTCTAAAATCCCAAAGTATTCTTTACATAGTAATAAAGACACTATATATAACTTCATTATTAAAAATTGATACATGCTCCTTACAGGAAATTTAGAGCACCCAGAAAAGTACGAAGAAAGGAAAAACATCACAGACTCTCGCTTCACCATTGGCTCAGGATTCTGAATCCGCAGGCGGGGGAGATACAAAGATCAGGGCACTGTAGGTCTGTCAGTATAAAGTCTACTTTCCTGCTCCTTGGGTGCTAAACTTGAACTTGAGGTTGGTATTTGATTCTTGCTTTATCTATCATCAGGCCTCTTCATTTTTACAAATATCTAGCAATATGGTCCCCGTTCAGATACTTTGGTTGCTTCAAGTTCTTGGTTTTGTTTCGTTTTGTTTTTTAGCTATGATAAAAAAAAATGTTGCAATAAATATCGTACATATATAATCTTGGTGACATAAATATTTCTATAATGTAAATTCCAAACAGGGTCTTGCTCGATGGTTACATGCATTTATACATTTCATTGATATTGTCCAATCGTCCTTCAGAAAGTTGCGTCCATTTGGCTTTCAATAAGGCTTGAGTACTCATTTCCCGATCGGCCATCCTCAACACCACCCGGTATCACTCAACTTCTTCAATTAACTTCTGGCAATTCGCAAGGTAAGAAATTCTATTCCAGGGGCACCTGGGTGGCTCAGTCCTTAAGTGTCTGCCTTCGGCTCGGGTCATGATCCCGGGGTCCTCGGATCAAGCCCTGTGTCTGGCTCCTGGCCCAGCGGGAAGTCTGCGTCTCCCTCTCCCACTCCCCCTGCTTGTGTTCCCTCTCTCACTGTGTCTCTCTCTGTCCATAAATAAATAAAATCTTTAAAAAAAAAAGAAATTCTATTCCATTATTGTTTTGGTTCACATGTGTTTCATTACCAGGTATTTTATTATTATAACTGTGGAGGTACAATCGTTTTTTCCTGTTGGATGGTGACTTAGGTTTCTTTGTACGCTTTGGTTCACTTCATCTTTTTTCTATTGGGTTTTTTCATCTGCTTTTCTTCATCTTTCTTTTTACTGACTTTTTATTTTGAGCTCTGCATAAATTAGGTAAATCAGCCATTTGTCATATATGTTGCAAATATATTTTTCTCTAATGTCATTTTATAATTCTTTATTTTCCTTCCTTCCTTCCTTCCTTCTTTCCTTCCTTCTCTGCCTCCCTCCCTCTCTCTTTCCTTTCCCATGCAGGGATTTTACATCATCACATAGAAAAATTTGTAAATTCTTCCTTTTCAGTTTCTGGACAAAGATCATTTAAAATAAGACATTTTAGGGGCGCCTGGCTGGCTTAATGGGTAGAGCACACAACTCTTGATCTCGGGGTTGTAGTTTCAAGCCCCACATTAGGTGTGGGGATTACTTAAAAATAGAATCTTTTTTTAAGAAAAGGCATTTTAAATAACGGACAAAAACTATAGGAACCTACAGGGTCTGGTTGGAGGAATGGCTGCAGTAGCGCCGTGACCGGCAGAGATGAAGACGGGGCGGGGCCGTGGCCTGAGAACTCAAAATACATGAGTCAGCGGTAGGTTTGGTCATCGCCTGAGAAGCCAACGTGGACACACGCCTCAAGCTGTGTTTAAAGGACTCTGGGAACTCAGGAGGTGCTCAAAGTCATGGCCATGGGTAGGGAGCACACCTGGGAGACGCTGCTGCCCCGTGGGCCTTTCTCGCTGGGCCAGAGGGCCAGTGGGTGGGCAGCAATACCCCTCGCGTTATGTTGAAAGTAGTCCGGGGATATTGTAAAAAAAGAAAATCTGGTCAAGGCATGCCGTATGAAAAAAAAAACCACGTATGATTTCACCACAGTTCATATCTTAGCCCATTTTCTCCCCATCTGTTTTCAGCTCATATTTTTAAAATTGGACTCACACTATGTATGCATTCTTGGTTTTGTTATTCTTTGCTCTGTATTTTCCCCAACCTTTTATTATGAGCATTTCCAAATATTCAACAAGATTGAAAAAATTTTACCACTAACGCACGGATACTTCCCGCCTGGAGTCTACCTTTGCCATTTTACTAGCGCTCCTTTTTCACGGATCTAGCCCCGCACCCATCTCTGTCTCCGTCAATCAGTCGTCAATCCGTCTGATTCTTTGATGCATTTCCCAGTAAATTGCCCACATCTGTGAGCGCGTCTCTCTATGTCGCCAAGCATGTCGGTAACCAGTGATCCGTATTTGTTAACGGTGGTTTTCTTTGCAATAAACGTGACAAATAGTGAATTGCACCAATCTTCGTATGTGTGGATTTTACCCATTTTTTTCTCATTCACTATTTATCATAAGTTTTTGCTTAGAATCACATGAAGTCAACCAATGCATCCAGGAAGGCCGAACAACTTTGGGAGATACCATCTCCCCCTCCGGGAGCGTGGCGCGTCTCATGTCTTCTCATTGGCTCTTGGGAACGCTCAGGAACTTTCAGACAGGCTCAGGCACTTTTTACATCAAGCTTATTGCTAGGTATTTGAGAGTTTGTTGTTTTTGTGAAAGGACTTCATTTCAATTCTAATTTCCAAAGGACCACTGTAGGTACATAGAAAGGTGGTTGATTTTTGTGTATTTAGTATCCAGCAGTGTAATGAAAGTTTCTGCTGGTTTGCAATCGCTTTTTCAGGCGTTCTCTTGGGCTTTTTTAGGTATAGAATTAAGGTAGCTGAACAATGATTTATGCACCCATCTAGGATAATTATACCTCATTTCTCTGTCTCTGACTTACATCACCCTGGCTAGACCTTCCAGAACAATCTTACATAACAGTGGTAATGACGAGTTTTCGAGTCTGGTTCCTCACTTTCAGGGAATTCCTCCAGTGCAGCGATTCACCAGCGGGGACCCGGGGTCAGTGGAGGGGTGCTTTGCTGGGGCGAGTTGGAGCATGGGTGGTTTGAAAACGCTCCACAGCGATTCTGAAAAGTGTCACCTCCCCCAGGTTAGGTAAAACCGCATTCATGTTTCACCAAAGATTTAAGTGTTCATTTAAAATAGATACCATTGGGGCGCCTGGGTGGCTCAGTGGGAAGTCTGCGTCTCCCTCTGCCTGCCCATCCCCCTGCTTGTGTTTTCTCTCTCTCTGACAAATAAACAAAATATTTTTTAAAATTTTAAAAAGAGAATAGATGTCATCAAATGAAGTGTCTTTTGTTTCTTAGTTCACAAAGAGTGTTTATCAGCAATTCACGGTGTGATGTGAATCTCTCAGATAAATAGAACCGTTTTATTGAGCTATTATCCACATCCCATATAATTCACACATCCGAAATGTTCCAGTCAGTGATTTGTAGTATATTCACGGGGTTAAGCATCACCATAATGGTTTTAGGACATTTCCATCACCATAATGGTTTTAGGACATTTCCATCACCACAAAAAGAACCCCCGTCCCTGCTAGCAGTCGCTCCCCTTCTGCTCCCAGCCCCTGCTGCCGCCAGCCTCCTCTCCGCCTCCAGGCAGGCTCTGGAGATTTCATGCAGATGCCGTCAGATCCTGGATGGTCTTTTGTATCTGCCTTCTTTCACTTACATCATGTTTTCAAGGTTCGTCCACGCGGTAGTAGGAGAAAAACAGTCACTTCCTGATTTCTCTCCACCAAGTTCGCGGGGCTCAGCGACGGGGCGCCACCAACCCTGCGGCAGCGAGCACCCGGGTGGCCGTGGCCTTCCCCGCTCCCGCTCCCGCGGTCCCATTCAGAGCCGGGGCGCGGTGACTGAGCAGGATGTCCTGCCCACACTTTGGTCTGGAATCTATAAATCCGTCCTCTACGGTGCGTGGTTTGCTCGCGGCCCCCGAACTCCGGCCTGTGCACAGTCAGGAAATAGAAGGCTTGGGGGTATCAGCCAAGATCTTCAGCGTCTAGCTGCGAATAGCCTCAGTCGCCTCCGAATGCCTCTGCTCGCTCAAGGGCCATGCGTGGCTGTCACCTCCAGTCAGCACACTTGCTGGTCCCCTCTTTCCCAACGAGCCCCAAATCCGGGCACTGCAGCGACCTTCACCTCTTTCCCTCCGTTCCTGCGGCCACGCCCTCGACTGGGCTGCCACCTCTCCTGTGCTTGCGGTCCCACCCCGAGGCAGCCTCCGGGCCCCAGCCCTGCCCGCGCTGCCCCGCGTCCTTAGCCAGGTCGCCGCCCTCCACTCCCGCCTCCCGCGGGCAGGCCCTTCCCGGCTGCAGGCCGGCTCTCTCTCCGCTCCTGGAAACCTTCCCCCACCTGCCGTCGCCCCCTCCCCGGCTGAGGGTCACTCCTTTCCCTGTCGGCACTCCCCGGAGCACTTTCCAGCCCGCAGGCCGCTGCGTCCCTCTCCTGTGCCCCTTCCGCAGCCTCTGTCTCCCCCTGGTGGCCCCTATCAGGCTGAACTCGCTTGCTGGTCTATACTGTCTGCCCCAGGCTACAAAGCCGGACCCTGTCTTCTCACCACCGCACTCCCAGCCCCTAACGCCGGCAAGAAATATTTCTTTAGTCTGGGTTGCTCGACCTTACCTTGAGCCAGTGACACTGGGGGCCCGATGATTCTCCAGGGGAGGGGGGCAGCGAAGAGTGCTGTCCTGTGCACTGCAGGACGTTTAATGGCATCCCTGGCTTCTACCAACCAGAGGCCAGCAGCCCCCTGTGGTCAGGACAACCTGAAATGTCCCCAGGCATCGCAATTGTCCCCTGAGGGCCAAATCCACACCAGGTTGAGATTCCCTTTAAGACATCAGGGAGAGAATGAAGGAATCCTGTTGAGAGGGACTCCACTGGTGCCACTGATGAAACCCGGGGGGGGGGGGCATTTCCTTTGCTCCATCTGATGAGTCAGAGAACGCAAAATGAGACCTAAGAGGGCAGGGAAAAAACTCAACCATTCTCTTTATCTTATCCACGTCCTCACATCTCGTTAAAACCAAACCAAGCCCATGCTGGGAACTCCGGCAACTTGTTTTCCTTATCTGCCCTGCGGCCTCTCCCCTCCCCTGATTAGGGCTCCCATAAGCTGTCTATACCAGCGCTGCATGCCACTGAAACCATTTCCCCAAGGCCCCAGATACCCCCATCGTCCCCCTTCTTGCTAACACAGGCTCTCCCCTCCCCCTTATTTGGAGCCCCACGCACAGGCTGATCCCCCCCATGATAGCAGGTACCCCTTACTGAGTGCTCCCCACAGGCCAGGAGGTGTCCGAGAGCACACCCTGCCTCGTGCCGTTCTGCCTCAGCTCCGGGAAGGCAGCTTACTGTCCCCAAGGCAGCCGAGGCTCAGTGAGCCTTCGCAATGTGCCCCAGTCCCATCACTCCTAAGTGGAAGTGGTAGAATTCTAAACCAGCCCTTTCCGACTCCAGGACTGGGCCCTTTCAAGATTCCACGACGTACCGTTCTGAGAGAGCTTCTCACACTGGGGCATGTGGGTGCAGGACAGCCTGGAGGTGTAGGAAGTTTCTGGCATGCTGGCTGGAGGACTGCTTCCGGCGTCCGTGCTGCCCCGTTCACGCCTCCTCCGCCCCATGCAGTTGCATTCCTGGCCACCAGAAGCTTGTAACAAAAGCCCCTTCTCAACTGTGGCCAGAAGGACCTTTCCAGAATGCTAATCCCG
>NW_024423319.1:118278390-118308240 GCF_017311325.1 Ursus maritimus
TCAGTGATTTGTAGTATATTCACGGGGTTAAGCATCACCATAATGGTTTTAGGACATTTCCATCACCATAATGGTTTTAGGACATTTCCATCACCACAAAAAGAACCCCCGTCCCTGCTAGCAGTCGCTCCCCTTCTGCTCCCAGCCCCTGCTGCCGCCAGCCTCCTCTCCGCCTCCAGGCAGGCTCTGGAGATTTCATGCAGATGCCGTCAGATCCTGGATGGTCTTTTGTATCTGCCTTCTTTCACTTACATCATGTTTTCAAGGTTCGTCCACGCGGTAGTAGGAGAAAAACAGTCACTTCCTGATTTCTCTCCACCAAGTTCGCGGGGCTCAGCGACGGGGCGCCACCAACCCTGCGGCAGCGAGCACCCGGGTGGCCGTGGCCTTCCCCGCTCCCGCTCCCGCGGTCCCATTCAGAGCCGGGGCGCGGTGACTGAGCAGGATGTCCTGCCCACACTTTGGTCTGGAATCTATAAATCCGTCCTCTACGGTGCGTGGTTTGCTCGCGGCCCCCCGAACTCCGGCCTGTGCACAGTCGTCAGGAAATAGAAGGCTTGGGGGGGGGGGTATCAGCCAAGATCTTCGAAGTCTAGCTGCGAATAGCCTCAGTCGCCTCCGAATGCCTCTGCTGCCCAAGGGCCATGCGTGGCTGTCACCTCCAGTCAGCACACTTGCTGGTCCCCTCTTTCCCAACGAGCCCCAAATCCGGGCACTGCAGCGACCTTCACCTCTTTTCCCTCCGTTCCTGCGGCCACGCCCTCGACTGGGCTGCCACCTCTCCTGTGCTTTGCGGTCCCACCCCGGAGGCAGCCTCCGGGCCCCAGCCCTGCCCGCCGCTGCCCCTGCGTCCTTAGCCAGGTCGCCGCCTCCACTCCCGCCTCCCGCGGGCAGGCCCCGGCTCCCGGCTGCAGGCCGGCTCTCTCTCCGCTCCTGGAAACCTTCCCCCCCACCTCGGCCGCTCGCCCCCTCCCCGGCTGAGGGTCACTCCTTTCCCTGTCGGCACTCCCCGGAGCACTTTCCAGCCCGCGGCGGCCGCTGCGTCCCTCTCCTGTGCCCCTTCCGCAGCCTCTGTCTCCCCCTGGTGGCCCCTATCAGGCTGAACTCGCTTGCTGGTCTATACTGTCTGCCCCAGGCTACAAAGCCGGACCCTGTCTTCTCACCACCGCACTCCCAGCCCCTAACGCCGGCAAGAAATATTTCTTTAGTCTGGGTTGCTCGACCTTGAGCCAGTGACACTGGGGGCCCGATGATTCTCCAGGGGAGGGGGGCAGCGAAGAGTGCTGTCCTGTGCACTGCAGGACGTTTAATGGCATCCCTGGCTTCTACCAACCAGAGGCCAGCAGCCCCCTGTGGTCAGGACAACCTGAAATGTCCCCAGGCATCGCAATTGTCCCCTGAGGGCCAAATCCACACCAGGTTGAGATTCCCTTTAAGACATCAGGGAGAGAATGAAGGAATCCTGTTGAGAGGGACTCCACTGGTGCCACTGATGAAACCCGGGGGGGGGGGGCATTTCCTTTGCTCCATCTGATGAGTCAGAGAACGCAAAATGAGACCTAAGAGGGCAGGGAAAAAACTCAACCATTCTCTTTATCTTATCCACGTCCTCACATCTCGTTAAAACCAAACCAAGCCCATGCTGGGAACTCCGGCAACTTGTTTTCCTTATCTGCCCTGCGGCCTCTCCCCTCCCCTGATTAGGGCTCCCATAAGCTGTCTATACCAGCGCTGCATGCCACTGAAACCATTTCCCCAAGGCCCCAGATACCCCCATCGTCCCCCTTCTTGCTAACACAGGCTCTCCCCTCCCCCTTATTTGGAGCCCCACGCACAGGCTGATCCCCCCCATGATAGCAGGTACCCCTTACTGAGTGCTCCCCACAGGCCAGGAGGTGTCCGAGAGCACACCCTGCCTCGTGCCGTTCTGCCTCAGCTCCGGGAAGGCAGCTTACTGTCCCCAAGGCAGCCGAGGCTCAGTGAGCCTTCGCAATGTGCCCCAGTCCCATCACTCCTAAGTGGAAGTGGTAGAATTCTAAACCAGCCCTTTCCGACTCCAGGACTGGGCCCTTTCAAGATTCCACGACGTACCGTTCTGAGAGAGCTTCTCACACTGGGGCATGTGGGTGCAGGACAGCCTGGAGGTGTAGGAAGTTTCTGGCATGCTGGCTGGAGGACTGCTTCCGGCGTCCGTGCTGCCCCGTTCACGCCTCCTCCGCCCCATGCAGTTGCATTCCTGGCCACCAGAAGCTTGTAACAAAAGCCCCTTCTCAACTGTGGCCAGAAGGACCTTTCCNNNNTGCTAATCCCGCCATGAGGCTCCCGCCCCCGGCCCCAGATCCGGGAAGGGGCCTTCTCTGTTTCCTCGCTGGCTCCCCCTGCCGGCCACCTGCTCCCTGCCTTCCACTTCAACCACGTTGTGCCCTGAGTCCCAGAGCCTTCTGCCCTCGGTTGTTACTTGAGTGCTACCCTGGGTCAGTGTCCTCTGGCCTCAAATCTTGACCTTGTTTGCCTTCCCAGGGCCTAGAACAGCCTCTGGAACGCCAAATGCTAACAGTTGGAATGTGTGAACGAGTGGTTGGAATGCTTTGATGGGGATTTTTTAAAAGATTTATTTATGTATTTGAGGGCAGAGGGGCAGAGGCAGAGAGAGAATCCTGAAGCAGACTCCCCACTGAGCGCAGAGCCCGCCGTGGGGCTCGATTCCAGGACCCCGAGACCACAACCCAAGCTGAAAACAAGAGCAGGCTGCTTAGCCGACTGAGTGGCGGGGAATTTTAAGTGGTGAACACGGTCATTTGAGTGATTGGGTCTTATTTGACAGCACTTCTTTTAATCTGCTTAATGGCTTTCGAAGAGACACAGTTTAAGATTCCATTCTCATTATTGTACATCCATCTCCCCCTCCTTAAAAACAACTCATATAATAGAAGGGCAATTGCTTGGAAAATTGGACCAAGACAGTTGCAGGTTATGATTCAGGCTTACAGTCTCTGCCACCTTTGAAATATGAGGAACAGAGCTTGAATCCTACCACCGGGCTTGTCATTTTTGTCTTCCATGTGCTAGGGCTTAATAGGGAGGAAAAGGTCCAGAAGAATGGAAACAGCCAGCCGTTGAGGCCTGTGATGTGCAGGGCATTCTACAATCTTTGCACATAAGGACAATTGTTGGCCGGCTGAATCTATGTCATAATACCCGTGACGTGCATACATAGTATCAGTCTCTGTAAAATTTGTTACTAATGCTTGGGGGGCACCTGGGTGGCTCAGTCTGTTGGGCATCTGCCTCCGGCTCAGGTCATGACCCTGGAGTCTTGGGATAGAGCCCCGCATTGGGCTCCTTGCTCAGAGGGAAGCCGGCTTCTCCCTCGCCCTCTGCCCCTCCCCTCTCTCTCTCAAATAAATAAAAAAATCTTAAAAAAATACTTTTGTGTGTCTCTGAATATAAATGTCAACCCCATTGAAAACACTTTGAGCCACAATTAAGCTGGCCTGTGTCAGCCTGGCTTACACGCAGCAGCCTGAGAAGATTGCCATAAAGGAAGCTCTGGGCCCTACTCCAGCTTGCCAAACAAGGTCTCGGAGAAGAAGAAAGCAGGAAGGCCGGAGAAGAGCCCAAATGCTTGAGGCCTACACACCGGCTTGACAGCAAAGCCGCTTGACAAGAAAAACTGCCAAGGCCTTTGGTTCCTGATCCGAGCTTCTCCCATCTCTGAATCTGGATTTGTTCCGGGTTAATATCAGGGCAGAAAGAAAACTGGGAGCTCCTGTCTACAGGGCTCTGTCTATGGAGCAGCATTCCTGACCGGAAACATCCTCGTCCTGACCTAGGTACATGAAGAATCTCCTGGGGGCCTTATATGAAAAACCCATAGTTAACACCATCCTCAATGGGGAAAAACCGAGAGCTTTTTCCCTAAGGTCGGGAGCAAGACGAGGATGTACGCTCTCCCCACTCTTCTTCATTCAACACAGCACTAGAAGTCAGAGCCACGGCAATCGGACAGCAAAAAGGAAGAAGAGGCACCCGCATTGGCAAGAAAGAAGTCAAACTCTCACTACTTGCAGATGACATGATACTGTATATAGGAAACTTGAAAGACCCTCCCCCCAAACTACTGGAACTCATAAATGAATTTAGTAAGGTCACAGGATACGAAATCAATGTACAGAAATCTGTTGCATTTCTATTCATGAATAATGAAGCAGCAGAAAGAGAAATTAAGAAAATAATCCCATTTACAACTGCACCAAAAATAATAAAATATCTAGGAATAAACTTAACCAAGGAGGTGAAAGACCTGTACTCCAAAAACTGTAAAACACTGATGAACGAAATTGAAGACGACACAAACAAATGGAAAGATATTCCACGCTCATGGATTGGAAGAACAAGTACTGTTAAAATGTCCATACTACCGAAAGCAATCTGCACATTTAAATGCAATCCCGGGGCGCCTGGGTGGCTCAGTCGTTAAGCGTCTGCCTTCAGCTCAGGGCATGATCCCGGCATGATGGGATCGAGCCCCACATCGGGCTCCTCCGCTGGGAGCCTGCTTCTTCCTCTCCCACTCCGCCTGTTTGTGTTCCCTCTCTCGCTGGCTGTCTGTCACATAAATAAAATAAAATCTAAAATAAAAAATAAATAAATAAATAAATAAATGCAATCCCTATCAAAATATCAACAGCATTTTCCATTGAACTAGTACAAACAATCCTAAAATTTGTATGGAACCACACAAGACCCTGAATAGTCACAGCTATCTTGAAAAAGAAAAACAAAAGGAGGTATCACAATTCCAGATATCAAGATATACCACAAAGCTGTAGTCATCAAAACAGTATGGTACTGGCCCCAAAATAGACACATAGGTCAATGGAACAGAAGACCCAGAAATAAATCCATGATTATATGGTCAATTAATCTTCAACAAAGGAGGCAAGAATATGCAATGGGAAATAGAGTCTCTTCAACAAATGGTGCTGGGAAAACTGAACAGCCACGTGCAAAAGAATGGAGTGGGACCACTTTCTCACAAAACACACAAAAATAAACTCAGAATGGATTAAAGACCTAAATGTGAGACCTAAAACTATAAAAATTCTAGAAGAGAGCAGAGGCAGTAATTTCTCTGACATCATGGCTCCTGAGGCAAGGGAAACAAAAGCAAAAATAAACTATTGGGACTTCATCACAGTAAAAAGCTTCTGCACAGTAAAGGAAATAATCAACAAAACTAAAAGGCTGAATGGGAGAAGACATTTGCAAACGACATATCCAATAAAAGGTTAGTATTCAAAATATATAAAGACCTGATACAACTCAACACCCAAGAACCAAATAACCCAATTAAGAAATGGACCGAAGACACGAACAGACATTCTCCAAAGAAGGCAACCAGATGACCAACAGACACGTGAAAAGATGTTCCACGTCACTCAGCATCAGGGAAATGCGAATCAAAACCACAATGAGGTATCACCTCACACCTGTCAGAATGGTTAAAATGAACAACACAGGAAACAACAGACGTTGGCCAGAATGCAGAGAAAGGAGAACCTTCTTGCACTCTTGGTGGGAATGCAAACTGGTGCAGCCACAGTGGAAAACAGTATGGAGGGTCCTCAAAAAGTTAAAAATAGAGCTGCTCTATGATGCAGCAATCGTGCTACCAGGTATTTACCTGAAGAAAACAAAAACACTAATTTTAAAGGGATACATGCACCCCTAAGTTTATAGGAACGTTATTTACAACAGCTAAATTATGGAGGCAGCCCAAGTGTCCACTGATAGATGAATGGATAAAGAAGAAGTGGAATATGCATATATATATATATGTAGTGGAATATTATTCAGCCATAACAAAGAATGCGATCTCGCCATTTCCAACAACATGGATGGATCTAGACAGTGTAATGCTAAGTGAAACAAGTCAGAGAGAGACAAATACCATGTGATTTGACTCATATGTGGAGTTTAAGAAACATAA
Source organism: Ursus maritimus (assembly GCF_017311325.1). Taxonomy (NCBI): domain Eukaryota; kingdom Metazoa; phylum Chordata; class Mammalia; order Carnivora; family Ursidae; genus Ursus; species Ursus maritimus. The sequence goes on from NW_024423319.1 coordinate 118,284,383, forward strand.
CAAACGAAGAAAGAAAAAAGAGACAAACCAAAAAGCAGACTCTTTTTTTTTTTATATAAAGATTTTATTTATTTATTTGACAGGGAGAGAGCCAGCCAGCAAGAGAGGGAACACCAGCAGGGGGAGTGGGAGAGGGAGAAGCAGGCTCCCAGCGGAGGAGCCTGAAGCGGGGCTTGATCCCAGGGATCATGCCCGGAGCTGAAGGCAGACGCTTAACGACTGAGCCACCCAGGTGCCCCCCCAAAGCCGACTCTTGACTCTAGACAACAAACCGATTGTCACCAGAGGGGAGGTGGGTGGGGGGGATGGGGAAAACAGGTGATGGCAATAAAGGAGGGCACCTGTCGTGATGAGCGCCGGGTGATGGATGGAAGTGTTGCATCACCATATCGTACACCTGAGACTAATACAACACCGTATGTTAACTACACTGGAATTTTAAAATAAAAAACTTAATAAAAAACCAAAACACAAACGATTCTAAAAATTTTTTAAAAGGAGTTCCTTGGAGCGAGAGACATGGGCACCTTGCCGGAGATGTCTGGTCGTTTTCCCATCTGCTCCAAGCAGGGCACGTCCTGGGTGGGAGGCATCGCTGAGCCAACAGAGATGCAGGCTCATTAGCTCGAGGATTTTGTTGTCACGAATAATGTTGCCATTCCGGCTAGACTTGTGTTGACACAGTTTTCTCCTCTAGGAAGCTAATTAATTCTCTTTAAAAGACAAACATGGGTGCGTTCGAAGCCCTTGCACCAGCTCTCAAGAGCCAGGCCTTCTTTAGACTCACCCCGTAAGAGCGAGAAGGCTGCTGTGAGATACAGGGCTCCATAAAACCACCGAATGAACTCGTCTACGTAGGGGATTTAAACCTGGGAATTCACCCTAATGTAATCGGCTCTGACCAGCAGGAGCTATGCTTATGCTGGATCCCTGTTCGGCCTTCACCGGCATTAGTCTCTCTGTCCTTGGCATTGGAGTGAGGGATCAGGGCCTCCTGACAAACCACAGATACAATCCTACCTCTGTGCCCTCGGGCTGGGGGTGAGCATCCCCTAGATGGTGTGTGGAAGCCAAGAGCGGACTGGGCGTGGGATAATAACACCCTCTTCGTGGCGAGATGCTCCTCTTCCCAGAAGGTCAAGGTGTCTCCTTTCTTTTCTTCCTTTAGTTTCTCACAGAAAAATATGTGTGCGTGTGCGTGCGTGTGCGTGCGTGCGCGCTATTCCTTTAAGGGCTCATTCTAGAAGTGGGAGAAACAGAAATCTCCTTGATTCTGGTTAATATTGAGTAATGGATGAGCTCACTGTGTTTCTATATTTTCTTAGATTTCTCATAGCCCCATATCTCAAACTGGGCCAGAGACAGGAGGATTTTTGGGGTGGATTTGTCTTCCATTTGAAAACCATCCGTGACAGCAGAAAGGAGGGGGGAGCATGCCAAGAGAAAATGGTGTGTCCCCAAGCCCCAAAGGAGGAGAATTTGGAAACTCCAGGGGTTGTGTCTGGCTGGTGGAGATGAGATGCGTGGAGAGGGGAGTACAGAGCATTTCGGGCAGAGGGGGCACCGGGACAGGCTTTGTGAAGAAGCCCCAGTGGCAGGCTTGGGGACGCAAACGTTATTTTGGACTCGGCAGAGAGACAGTGGAACATTTTCCTTTATCAGTGGTCATGATGACCCCGATTGGGAGCTGGAGTGACGGATGATAGTCTCTCTCTCCCTCTCTCTCTCTTTTTAAAGATTTTTTATTTATTTATTTTGGAGAGAGCACAAGCAGGGGGAGCTGCAGGCAGTGGGAGAAGCAGGCTCCTCGCTGAGGAAGGAGCCCGATGGGGGACTCGATCCCAGGACCCTGGGATCATGACCTGAGCTGAAGGAAGCCGCCTAACCGACTGAGCCACCCAGGTGCCCCCCCCTTTTTTAATAGACCCTATTTTTTAGAGCAGTTTTAGGGTCACAGCAAAATGGAGGGGAAGGTATGGAAATTTCCCTTCAACTCCCTACCCTCACGCACCAGAGCCTTCCTCGCTATCAGTATCTGGTGCCAGAGCAGGACGTTTGTGACAGTTGAGGAGCCTATGTCAACACGTCGTTGTCACTTTACTTTGGGTTCGCTCTTGGTGGCGGCCAAGTGCATAATGACAGGTACTCACCATTACAATATCAGACAGAGTAGTTCCACTGCCCTAAAAATCCTCTGTGGTCTGCGTTTTCAGCCCTCCCCCCACCTCCTGGCCACCACTGATCTCTTTACTGTCTCCGTAGTGTTGCCTTTTCCAGAACGTCGGGTGGTTGGAATCGGAGCACGTAGTCTTTTCAGACTGCCTTCTTTCACTTAGTAATATGCATCTGAGGCTCTTCCATACCTTTTCATGGCCTGACAGCTCCTTTCTTTTTAGCGCTGAATACTATCCCATGTCTGCATGGACCGCAGTTGACGCCTCCCCTCCCGATCCGAAGGTCCTCTTGGTTGCTGCCGAGTTTGGGTCCTGACGATAAAGCTGCTGTCGATTTTCGTGTGGACGTAAGTTTCCAGCCGGGCAGAGACCAAGGAGTGCAACTGCTGGTCCGTAGGAGTATTTGTTTATTCAGGAAGATCCCAATCTCCTGTCTGAACGGAAGGTGCGGGTAATGAGAGGCTTCCTGTGAAGTTGGGGTTAGGAACGAGGGAACCAGATACCAAGCCTTGGAAGAGATAATACTGCAGAGAATTTAAACTAGTTAAAAATGATGAAATATTCCTTTAAAAAAACTTGACCAGTGGTTGTAATGCTTCATAACTCCAGTCCAAACTGTCTCCTTTTTGAAAATAAAATTGCTGAAATGAACGCCTTTTACACCTGGGAAGAATTCTCGCAAGTGCGCACACCTGTCCCGGCCTGCCCATCCCCCGCTCGGCCGGGCTTGGCCGCAGCTTGCCGTCGGGCCTGTTTTCAGGGCAGGTACTCAGCTGCATTAATTAAGGGTGAGCGCCGGCGGCCCAGTTACCGAGGCACCTGACGTAATAAGCAGCTGCGTTCCGATTGGCTAACAAAGGAGTGACGTCACCTCTGCAGTCAGGTGGCACAAAGGGTGGCAAATTCTTCGAGACCGCCATCTAGGGAGGCGGCCCCGTTCTGACCCGGACACACGGGTTCCCCGGCGTGCTGGGGCCTGGGGTGCTCTGCCTTGTCAAGAACTCGGGGCTCCTGGGCTCCGTGGCTGGCCAGGTGCGTCCCCTGGTGGCGCTCGGCATTCCTCAGTGGCTGGCTCTCTCCTCGGGCTTGCTTGAGAGTGACAAGTACGTGCTGGGCCTGTGGGAAACGTGTGCGATTCAAGACACGGGTGGCAGTGTGGGCCAGGCCTCTAGCAGCCTGCGGAGCCTGGCCACCGACGTGCCGGTGGCCCGCGTGCTCCTGTGGGCTGCCTGTGTCGCCGCTTCCCTCGGGCGCGTGGCCGTCCTTCTGGGACCGACCTGTCTGAGGTACGGGGCCCACCAGGGAGGTTCTTCGGAGAGAAGCACGAACGTGGCGGGGCAGCTCTGTTCTTCCTCGCCCGACTCGCCGCGCGAGGGCCCGTGTCCTGCGTCGCCCGCGCCACCGTGCAGAGCTTGTGGGGCCCCGCCTTCCCGACCGACGTGCCCCGGGGGGACTATGGCCGTGCGGTGATCCGCGGTTGGCTCGGCGGAATTTTCCTTTTGACCGGAGGTCTTCTGATCGTCTCACAGCTTTCTGCCAACAGATTGGCTGAACGACCAGCCTCTTTTCCTTCCAAACTGGACTTTTCAAGAAAAGTGCCTTTCGTGAAAGTAGACTTTGTCTAAAAATGGACCATTGACCTCAAGCTTCCTTAAGAATGTTTCCAATGGGGACGCCTGGGTGGCTCAGCGGGTGAAGCGTCTGCCTTCGGCTCAGGTCATGATCCTGGGGTCCTGGGATCCAGGTTCTCCCCCTGCCTCTGTGCTCTCCCCCCCCCTTTCGTGCACGCTCTCTCAAGTGAATAATAAAATAAATAAAATCTTTACCAAAAAAATTTTAAAAAAGAGGATATTTCCAATGTAGGACTTATTTTCCTCGTCTTTCTGAAATTGTACTACTTTTTAAAAAAAAGTGTAGTTGACACTTTTTAAAACCGAAGTATCAGAAATATACTTCTTTCTCCCCTTCTCTCTCCCTCTTTGTTTTCCCACGATGGATTGACTTAGTTTTAACTTGTTGTTGCTCATCATTAAATATCAGCTGAAAAGATTTCCTCGAGTGGGTAAATTTATACCCCATCTTCCCACTTCAGAATCACACATCACACCCTAGGAGAAGTGGGTGCCTGGAAACGTCCACATGCTCTCAGTAAGGTGGGAGGCGAAAAGGTGGGACTGAAAACGGCAGCCACCGTCAGGACACTGGGAAAAGGAAGGGCACGACATACAACAACACTCTTGTCTGATTTGTAGCAGTAGACACAAACTATAGCAAAGTCATCACTGAAGAGTTCATTTTATTTATTTCTTTTTTAAAGATTTTATTTATTTATTTTTGTGAGAGAGTGAGCGAGCATGAGCAGGGAGAGAGGCAGAGGGAGAAGCAGACTCCCTGCTGAGCATAGAGCCCCATGTGGGACTTGATCCCAGGATCCTGGGATCACGACAGGAGCCGAGAGCAGACATTTAACCGACTGAGTCACCCAGGGGCCCTGAAGAGTTCATTATAAAATATACCAATAATTCCAGGGCACCTGGCTGGCTCCATCAATGTCAGGGTTGTAAGCTCGAACCCCACGCTGGGTGTAGAGATAACTTAAAAATGAAATCTTAAAAAAAATTCTAATAATTCAGCCAGTTGTTCAAAATGGGCGAACTTTTGGTGGAAAAGGGAAGGCTCTCTTGGCAATGTTTCCCCGCAGGGGTTCTGGACCGACAGTGTCAGCTTTCCGTGGGACTTGTTAGGAATGCAAATTCTGAAGTCCCAGCCCAACCCACTGAACCGGAAATGCAGGGGTGGGGATCTAGGAACCTGTTTTACAGGCCTTCTGGCGAATTTTCTGAGACACCCTCAGGTCGGAGCCCAGCTTTACAGCGACCTCAGGCCTGGCTGGACCAGGAAGACATCTGGTGTCTGAGGTTGCTTTCCACAGGGCTAGCAGCCGAGGGGTCATCAGATGTTCAGTGAGAAGTGCTGGAAACCATCTCTGCTACATCAGTCCAGTTTAGTCAGGAAAATTCTGGAAATTTCGAGCCAGAAGAATTTAATACACAGAATTAGGTATTGGAAGAATGGGCTGCCCGGGGGAGTGAAGTGAAGGTCAAGAAAAATTACTCCCAGGGGCGCCTGGGTGGTGCAGTCGTTAAGCGTCTGCCTTCGGCTCAGGTCATGATCTCGGCATTCTGGGATCGAGCCCCGCATCAGGCTCCTCCGCTGGGAGCCTGCTTCTTCCTCTCCCACTCCCCCTGCTTGTGTTCCCTCTCTCACTGGCTGTCTCTCTCTCTGTCAAATAAATAAATAAAATCTTTTAAAAAAAAAGAAAAATTACTCCCAGCTTTCAGGAGATCAGGAGGCCGACATTTCAGGAAAGGGCATTTACAGGAGGGGGTTCACAGGAGGGTAACTGGAAGGTGGGGGGAGAGCGGACAAGTGGACAGGGTTGGCCATGGGTTAACAACAGATAACCCTGCGGGCTGACTGTGATTGATTCTTTGCCAGATTTCTGCCCCATTTCTCCGAACACTTTCACAGCTCACAGGCGTGGCTGCCGGCAGCCATGGTAATTCCTTCCTACACGAAACACCCAGGTAGTGTCCCCCCGTGTGCCACATTTCCACCACACAGCTGGCCAGAGCCGAACCTCCTGGATGCACTCTCACCCCGCTCGACCAATCAAATTCTCTCCTGAGAGATGCGAGCTGGGGAGGCAAGTCGTATGGGATCATGGATCAGCACTGGTATATATATATATATATATATTTTTTTTTCCCTGAGACTGATTCAAGATTCTGCCAACTTACCCCAGGACTCTTCCAATAAATCGTTTTGCTTGTTTGTTTCTGGTTTAGGTCCAGGGTCCGCAGCTCGGCGTTGTGGACATTTGGGGCTGGATAATTCCTTGTGCTGGGGGTTGTCATGTACCTTGTAGGCTGCTTAGCACTATCCCTGGCCTCTCCTCGCTGGATGCCAGTGGCACTCTACCTCCTAAGTTGTGACAACCAAGAATGTCTCCAGATATTGTCAAATGTCCCCAAAGGGGACAGAATCATCCCGGTTGAGAATCACTGACTTAGACAAACACTAGTTTCTCTCATTTGCAACGAAAGAGACTTCACATCCCTCATATGTCCCAACATCTCTGGAAGACACGATTCTCTTACTTGGGGGAATTCAACATTGGATGAGCAGAGACTGTAAAATGCCAGCCATATTTAGATGGCTTCTGATCTGAGGGTAACAGTCATACCCATTCCTGTCAAGATCCAAGGTCATGATTCTCAAGGTAGGACGAGGGTTGCTGCCCTGAAAGGGGAAACCAGTCCCAATATGGGAAGGCTTACAGTGGCAGCTTCTGTCCACAGCCAGTAGGGTCTAGAATCACTCTTACAGCCATGGACGTCCATTTCATGGCCTTCAACACACTTCCCTATAGGGTTGACTGGACTTCATGCCAGGCTTCTTCCCTGAAGCTCCCTTTCCGGCCCAGCTGCAGGCCTGCTTTGTAGGGTGAAGTGTTACTTCATAGAACTATGTTGGCCCGACTGAAGCTCCCCATTGCGACCTCATCCATACTTCCTAGCCCTTGCTCTAACCAGGACTGCACTTTCCTTCTTCTCCCAGAGGCTCGATCACTCAAGTTCCAGAATGCCTTGCAGCCCATTCTGTCTGCAAAGCCAAACTGAGTCGCACTTTACATGAGGGAAAGTGGAAATCAGATTAGTTAGATTGTTTCTAGAAAATTCACGCTGGCCACCCAAGATCACCATCATCCTCGGAGTTCAGAAATTTTCTATCTACTAGCATATCCTAGTACTTTGGTGGATTATGGAATTCAAGTTTATAAGTTCCCAGATGTCAGGGATTGCTTCTTTATCTTTCAGAATATCAAGCTAATACTTCTTTGCCTTCGGTTGGCACTTAGACATTTTCTTAATAATTACAGAAAGAGGTATTTTGACCCATGCCTCGGGTTGTAACCCAGTTGAACCTATGGAATAAGTCCTGCGAATTAGCAAGTTACTTGTGAGTCAGCCGAGATGGGAGTAAAAAGATGCTTAAGCAGTATCGCTCGTAACAGAGAACAAGTAAAGACAATTGTTCTGGACAAAAGATTCACAACGGCCGTGTTTCAGTTTGGGAGAGGAAAGATAACGTTATTATTATTATTATAGAAACCTAATAGAAACAGAAGAGGAAAGGACTCTACGCACAGATGAAGGTAATAGTAGGCAATAAATGAGAATAAGGCGAAGTCACATCAGATCTGGTACTTACAACATCCAACCTCCCCATCTGGGGAAGCCCGTGGAGACAGCCGGGCTGGAGTCCAGACAGAGGCGCCTGGGTGCAGCGTCCTCCCCTCAGGTGAGACTTGCCACTGACCATCCCCATAAAGGCCATATTTATAGGGCAAATAACAGGGTTTGAAATTAAACATTTGTTCGCCTACATACAGTCTGGACCGGGCTGCATCTCTATGTTATCATGTTTCTATATTTTTAAGGAGTCTGGGCTATGTGTGTCTTCCTCCCCTCCCGGATTCCATTCCGGGGGGGCCAGCCCCACCTGGAGCCCGAGGGGATGTGGGACAAGGTTTGTAGCTCTTGGCATCCAGAACAGAAGGGCCAGTTCTGACCTGGAAGCCAGATCATATATTTAAATAACCAGGCTCCCAAGGTCATTGGCACAGCACGAGTCTCACAAACAACACTCCTTAGCCTGGCTGTGTGCGTGCGGGTCCAGGTGGTCGGTTATGCGGGACGCATCCCAGAAACATCTATCTGTACAGAACACCTACCAGCGGGGGACTGGGATATAAATTGCGGTAACGATCAAAGTAGCCGCGGGCACAGCAACAACAAGAATGTGTCGAGTGTTTATACACGCCCAGAAATGTTGAAGAATCTACGCGAATTATTTATTTTAGTCTCACAACAATCGTACACGAGGACAGAACAATGACTATTCCAGTTCTGCAGGTGGAGAAACTGAGGGGCCGCGTTACCTAACCAGCCAAGGTCAGGCTGTTAGTGGCTGTCGAAGATGCCAAGCTTCGCACGGTTGGCTCTGCTGCCCTTTCCACTTCCCGTGCCCGCCCGCGGGAATCAGATCAGCCCCTGGCCTGGGGTGGGGTGGTGGGTGGGTGTCTGAGGATTTGGCGAGTCCCAGAAACACCTGTACAGTTTATATAATGATGGGTCTGAATGACACACTTCATTTGTAAAACTACAATGTGATTTCTATTTTCTGTCACAAACTCTAAAAATGAACCCTGAATGGTTTTTGGGACTTCTGACGGAGAAGTGTATTTCCAGAAGCTGGCTCTGAATTTGGCATGGGATGACCATCCCAGGAAGAAGCCCACGTTGCACAGCTCGGGAGGAGCCTGGGAATATCGGCTCATCAAGCTTCGTGAAAAACTGCAGCGGACACTGCTGTGTGTTCTCCATAACCTACTTTTCTTTCCTCCTGGGCACGTGGCAGGCCTAAATTTCCCAGTCACACCACGGGTACTAGTCACTATTCAATGAGCAGAAACAGCGCACACCACTGCCAGGCCAGCCTCTGGAGGGCCCCACGAGTGACGCTCCGTACTCCTGTCACTAGATGCAGACAGGCCCAGAGAACTTGCCATCTCCCTATCGACATATGGCTACCGGAAGGAAGGATCCGGGGCCCCTGAGTCACGAACTGGAGGACCCAACACGAGTAAGAAGTAGACCTATATTGTGTTAAGTCACTGTTGTTTTATCTTTTGTCACAGCAGCTAATGCTCCCCAGATGAACACCAAACTCTTGTGGGGTTTTGGTTGGAAATCTATTTCATGGATGAGAATTGCCAATTTACAACACTGAGTTATCTCATTCATGAACACAGTCTACTGAATACCTTGTCTTTCATGGCTTTATTTTTTTTTTAAGATTTTATTTATTTATTCGACAGAGATAGAGACAGCCAGCGAGAGAGGGAACACAAGCAGGGGGAGTGGGAGAGGAAGAAGCAGGCTCATAGCGGAGGAGCCCGATACGGGGCTCAATCCCAGAACACCAGGATCACGCCCTGAGCCGAAGGCAGACGCTTAACGACTGAGCCACCCAGGCGCCCCTTTCATGACTTTAAATACGATTCTTTTTTTTCCCATGAAAGTCTGGCACATCTTCTTTTAGATTTAGTCCTTGGACCACTACTGGCTTTCTTACTGTTGGAAGTAGCATATTTTTTTTTTAATCGCACTCTTCAAAAAGTTGTTACTGGCATTTAGGAATGCCATTGGATTTTATTTTTAAAAATCTTTGTTGAGATATAATTTGTATACCCGAAAGTTCGCTCATTTAAGGCATATGACTTGCAGAGTTTTAGTAAATTTATATAATTGTAGGACCATAATCACAATCCAGGTTTAGAACATGACTGTCAGCCCAAAATGTTCCCTAGTGCCCACTTGTGGCCATACCCCACTCCCACACCTAGCACCAGGGAACCACTGCTCTGTGTCTGTCTCGAGTGCTCCTTTTCTAGAAAATTCCTATAAATGGAATTATGACTATATAGTCTTTTCTTGGATTTTCTACATAATCATGTTGCCTTGGAAAAATTACAGTTTTGTTTCCTCCTTTCCAGTCTTTCTACTTTTAATTTCTTTTCATCCTCTCTTTGCTTAGTGGTCACCCTTAAAATTTTAATATATATACTCACTTAAAATCTCAAGTTGATTGGGGCGCCTGGCTGGCTCAGTCGGTGGGGCATGTGACTCTTGATCTCTGGGGTCGTGAGTTCAAGTCCCATATTGGATGTAGAGATTACTAAAATAAATACGTAATTAAATAAAATTTTAAAAAAACTAAAGTTAATTAATGACTCAGAATAAACAAGGACGTTAAAAAGCTTTAGCCCTAATTATTCCTCTCCTGCCTTACGTGCTATCTGTGAACTCCATGATATTGACATTTAAAAATTATAATCAGTGCTGGTTTAGATGTGCTCACCGATTTCTTTATCATTGCTTCTGGATCCAAATCCTTCATTCTGGGCCCAATTACTTTCTTCCCAAAGTGCGCCTGTTGTAAGGTCTTTATCTGAAAATGTCTTCATTTCATCCTTATTCTCAAGTAATAGGTTAGGAGACCTAGAATTATCTGTTGGCCATTACTTTCTTTCAGTAATTTGCAGGCATTATCTTATGGGTTTTGCTCTTTGCTGAGAAGGCTGGTGTTTGTCGGTCTAATTGTAGGTCCTTTATCATTTAATTTCTCTGTTCTCTCTGGTCTCCTTTAAGAATTTCTCCTTGTATCTGAAGTTTCTGCATTTTCACTATGATAGGTGTGAATCTATTTTTACTTATCCTACTCAAGACTCAATGTACTTTCTCCATCGGAGGATTCGGATCTTTTGATAATTCTGGAAAAATTTCAACCTCATTTCAAATATCGCCTTTTTCACAGTCCATTTGTATTCCACTGAAATGCCCGGAGACATCCATACATTGGGCCTCTCACTCTGTGTTCCGTGTTCTTAAGTGCTCTTTCATATTTTCAATGTCTTTGTCTTCCAGGCTGTGTTCCAGGCAATTTCTTCAGATTTACCCCCCAAGTCTCCCAATTCTCTCATCAGCTATATCTATCCAGCTACCTAACCCTACCATAGAGTTTTATACTTCAAAGACTACATTTTTGGGGGCGCCTGGGTGGCTCAGTCGGTTGAGTGTCTGACTCTTGATCTCGGTTCAGGTCTTGATCTCACAGTTGTGAGTTTGAGCCCCATGCTGGGCTCCTCCGTGCTGGGCATGGAGCCTGTTTAAAAAAAAAAAATGAAAACTACATTTTTTATTGATATGGTCAGATGTTCCCTGGGGGAGGCAGCAAAGTCACCCCCAGTAGACCCTTGAGTTAAAGGCAACCAAAGACTTAGGCAAATGGATGCTATGACATATTGAGCCGATGAAGTTTTATTACATAGTTTTCCTCAAAATCCTCTGAACATGCCATAGCGTTCATTAGCCAGGTTTGTCGGCTCCCCATAACCCAGAGGTTTTCAATGGGGAGCAATTGTGCCCCCCAGAGGACATTGGGAAATGTCTGGAGACATTTTGTTGGTCTCTGACAGGGTGCAGAGAGGGAGTGCCCTTGGCGTCTAGTGGGCGGAGGCAACAGACGCGGATACACACCCTACAATGCACAGCACAGCCCCCCATCCCCAACGGACCCAGGCCAAAATGTCGGCAGTGCTGAGGTTGAGACACCCTGTTCTAACCTAACCGATTACAACGTCTTAAAGATCTCTAAGCGCCTGGGTCGCTCAGTCGGTGAAGCATCTGACTCTTGATCTCAGCTCAGGTCTTGAGCTCAGGGTCGTGAGTTCAAGCCCTGCAAAAAATTACTGGGCTGCTTGGCTGGCTCAGTCAGAGAAGTGTGCGACCCTTAATCTCAGGGTTGTGAGTTTGAGCCCCACGCTGGGTATAGAGACTACTTAAAGACAATTAGAGAGAGAGAGAGATCTCTAAGCTCCACACATGATTCTGTTCCCGTGTGTATGTGTGAGCGACTTCATAACCTCTGATGCGGCTTTGAGTTGGTGTGTGCGTCGATGCTCGCACCGTGTGCTCGCATTACACGAGTATTCTTTCCTACCTTTGAGTTTCGACGGTGTATGCACGCAATATGTTTGTCTACAGATTTCAGGGAGTGAAAAGCCTCAAAGAAAGGCAGACGTTTGCAGAATCGAGTAGAATAGGAGAATAAAAACTTCAGACACACCCCGCAAAACCAAATATGTTTTATTTTATATGAGTAGATGCTTACAACAGTATGATATGTAAGCAGGACATTTCTTTAAGAAATCTATTGGCAGTCATTCCAGAAAGTAGGCCCTTCGTTCAGACCTTTTGTTTTGGACGTTTGCCCACAGCCATGGGTTTCACTGGACTCCACTGTTTCGCAGAACATGGCAACACTTATTCGCGACAGGGTGGCAGCTGTGAGTCCTAGCGGGAACACGTAGGACAAGCGTTTCCTTATTAGCATTTATTTTCCAGTGGGAAAGCTAGGTGGGAAGTCAAGGGTGGTTTGGCCATAAAAACCCGCAGTGAAATTCCAGCTCACAGTAATCATAGTACTACCAAGGCTGAAGACAAGAAAGAAGGCAGAGGGGCGCCTGGGTGGCACAGCGGTTAAGCGTCTGCCTTCGGCTCAGGGCGTGATCCCGGCGTTACGGGATCGAGTCCCACATCAGGCTCCTCCGCTATGAGCCTGCCTCTTCCTCTCCCACTCCCCCTGCTTCTGTTCCCTCTCTCGCTGGCTGTCTCTATCTCTGTCAAATAAATAAATAAAATCTTTAAAAAAAAAAAGTTTGGGAGGGTGCACACGAAAAGAGTAACTTGATCAACTGAGAGGGGCAGAGACTCATTTTTATTTTTTCTATACTCATTCATCTTTTTCTATAATTCGTATGGTTTACATACATATTTTTAAATTAAAAACAGAATAATCATGACACAGTACGCGGCACACAACAAATCACGCCCATTTACTTCTGTTACCCACCACTTGCTCAAGCTCCGCCTTTTGATGTCGCCTTCTTTGGGGTACAACATAACAACAGCCTGAGGTATTTTGCACGAAGCAAGTATCTTCTATGAAGGAAAACCCAGATTGTGGACCAACTTATCTGGATCTGTTTCCATTTGAAAGCGTGGGAGCTCGTGGCAGGGATAATCAGAACGTGATACTCCTAGGGCTTCTCCCTCCGCTGCTTAGCAGGGGGGAATGAGGCAGGGTCTGCCCAGAGGGGCTGACCGCCCGTGGAGAAGATTTTAGGGGCCTCTGAACTACAGGCCCTGGCTACGAAGCCTGATATTCCCGACGCCGTACCCGCTGTGCCGCAGCCTCCTCGGGGATGTGCTTTCCAATGGCCCGAAGGCAGCGGTTCTCGTTACATTAGCCGGATGAGTCTGGGGCTGCCTGCCAGGTTGCTCGCCCCACTCCCCAGGAATAGTTTCCTTACCAGCGGAGGTCTGAAGGGAACGGACCACAGGACTGGTGAGCTTTGATAGCGTGAAGGAATTAGGAAGGAGATCACAAATACAAGAAAATATGCCAGTTTAGGGAAGTTTTGGCCCATCTGTGTCTGAAACCGGTGGGGTGGGAACGTGTTTTTCCCGAAGACCGAATGTGAAAGACTCCCTGTACCCTATTTTAAAAATTTCCCCGTGGGCCATGTAGCAGGACCCAAGCGTTCGGAAGACTGGAGAACGGCAATAGAAATTTCACACAGGAAGGGGAAGAGGTCTGGCCAACATGAAAAGATCCATGAAGAGAGATGGACCGCCTATCGTAAAAGAGGTTTGGTTAGGTCGAGTTTGGGGCTCTGAACAAAGCCCACCATAGCCTGCCTCTTAGCGAATATTTATTGCGCGTGCCTTGTGTTTGTATAGGTCGTGCCCTATTGAAAGTAGTTGATGACTATTAACACATTCAACCATCACGACAGCCCAATGATAGGTGTGCAATTATGATCCCATGTTTTGGATGAGGGGACTGAGCACAGAGAGGTTAAGGAACTTACTCAAGGTCACACAGATACAAGCGGCGTTGACACAGGGCTTCCCGGCCCTCCTGAGAGAAGATGGCATTTATTCTCATCCAAAGAGCGTCACAAATAGACAAATTCTGTGTCAGTGATAATAATGGCCATCTGTGGCCTTCTCGACGTCCCATAAAAGATGAAACTGAATCTTGAAGGACAGCAACATATGGGAAAATAGAAATATTTGCCTCCTTGGTCTCCGTGTGACTAAAGACTTTTAAAAGCCAATACTTTTATAAAGGGATATGCCTTCCCGAAGTTTCCTCGGACAAGGATCCATGGATAGAGATTGACACAGGCCCCCATGAGGCCTCTCTCTGTTTTGTTTCGGTTGCAAAGGTCTACACCACTCTTCCGCCTCCGTATTGTACCTTAACTGTGGTCGCCACCTGACAATGCCTCAGGTTGTAAATTCATACAATTTTTTTTAAAGATTTTATTTATTTATTTGACAGAGAGAGACAGCCAGCGAGAGAGGGAACACAAGCAGGGGGAGTGGGAGAGGAAGAAGCAGACTCATAGCAGAGGAGCCTGATGTGGGGCTCGATCCCACAACGCCGGGATCACGCCCTGAGCCAAAGGCAGACGCTTAACCGCTGTGCCACCCAGGCGCACCGTAAATTCATACAATTTTAATTTAGAACTGCTTATGATCCAAATTCTAGAAACTCATACACACTAAGCATGCTGTTAAAGTGAGCCAGGGACAGAAATGTGCAGAGAGGAGAGAGAAGGGCAGAAGGGTGAGTGCGAATAGGGAGAAGTGGGAGAAACTTGGGCTCTTCGTTTTTACTTCTTTTTGTGTCATAATTTAGTTGAGGTCTAACTCTCGAAGAGTAAAAAATATTCACCTTACAGGGGCAGCTCCAGGAATTTTTACACAGGTTCCCCCGTAACCTCCACTCAGATGAAAAGGCAGAATACATCCCCCCTCAGTAGTCAACAGCCACCCAGGCCTGCCCGTCACCCACGAGGGATCGCTACTCGTGTGTCCCCCACCACAAATCATGTTTGCATAGTCTTGAACCTCACATATATGGAAACACAGAGCCTAACGTATCTGGGGGGGGTCCGCTTTCTTCTGCTCAACCTCCCGTGCTCGAGGTTCACCTGTGCTGTTGACTTAACCATCACCTCGCCCGTTTCTATTGTGGGTTCCCATTCCACTGTACGGGCACACGCCGTTTGCAGATATTTTCCTCCATGGATGAACATTTGGGTTGTCTCCAGTTTGGGGCTATTATGGGGAGGAATTGATTGATACTTTTAAAAAAGGCATGTGTGTTCTCGTGAGTTTCATGCGTACGCCCAAGCGGCAGTGGGACACCTGTGCTCTGTGGAATCGGGTTTCTAACGCAAGTGTGGCCAGTCAGGAATCTTGATGGACTTTTGACATTTCACGGAGAACCCTCACACACTATTTGCTGCTCCCCCGATTTTCTCTGTTGGGGGAGTCTCTCTCCTAGGAGCGGAGACAAGAGAGCTCGAGGAAAGACAGGTGGATGGAATCCTTAGGCTCCAGAAGTCGTGCGCCATCGTTACACAGGAAGAGCACGTGGCCTGAGGGATACCAGAGGACGTTGTGGTGGCGCGTGAAGTCTCCGATAAGACCCTCAGTCACGCGAACCATGAGCTTCTGGAGCAGAAAAACAGCTCTCCAGCAGATAATTCTGTTAGTTGCTTTCACTACTGTGTTGGAGGACTGTGTTAAAAGGCCTCGGTTTCATCCCAGCTCTACCTCTGACCAGGGACAAGCCACTTAGAATCTCTTTTGATCCCTCATGTGGAAGATGGGAGCCACCCGCTCCGCACCCTTTCTCTGCCACAGGAACTCTATGCTTCCCGGTGCTCAAGCCAATCCGGCACATTCTCCAGGGCTGCCGGGAAGAGAAAGGTGAAAGCAATTCATGAACCATGACACATCCATTCATTGAGCATTATGACAACCGTCACCTCCTGGTGTTTCCTCAGAGTCCGAGCTGGGGCTGAGGGGAAGGCTGGGGAGGATGGAGGAGTGGCCAGCACTAACCTGTGAGGCCCTCCCTCCCTCGGACTGCGAGTGCTGCCACCCTTCTGCGGACACCTTATTTCCCGGGTCTCAACAACAGATGTTCTGGCACTTTTGGTTTTGTCTCCAGCCCAAGCACCATATGGCATCTGTCTGGCTCCTGGTTACCTTGGAAGGATCTCTGTGGGGTAGAAAGAATGAAAGAAGTAACACCAGCCCCCACAGCATCCTCTAGCCCCAACTGCAAATACACAGGAATCATTCTCTTTGCTTATTCCTGTAAAAAAATCATCTTTCCAAAAGGTACTTCAGAAGGTCTTGAAGCTCATTTGTTTCCTTTTCGCGATCTCCTCGTCTTTTGTATCTAAAGCCTTCGTGACCCATTGGCCTGCTGTCTGCTGCGATTGCAGGCAGCGGAAGGCCACCACCTCGTTTCCACCAAAGCCAACTCAGTCACTTCCCTCTGTGACCAATAGGTGGCAGATGCACCACTATCCCCATGGTCACCGGCTCTTCAGAGGAGAGAGCATTCGAGCAACCCTTCCTCAAAAGCATGTCTTCCACAAGCTTCCATTTCCCAAGTAACCCATGGTTTCGATGCACTTAAATTACACAAATCCACTTTCAAAGCACCTATATGCAAAGTGGGCCTTAATCGGACCCATTTTAGGGAGCGATTTCATTGGGGGAAACATGACGTTTACCTAGGAACCACTTTACAAGCCATTCTTGCAGTTGCATGGAGAATACGTGGGACTCAGTCCAAGGCCAGCCCCGAAGGTCTGAATGGGACTCAGACTTGCCACCCAGTTCCTTTCAAAGACTTGGCAAGAAAGCCGGGAACTCTTTAACTAAATGCAAAAGGGTGTGAGTTCCTCCTAGTTCCCAGTGTTCGGGGGCTAGGGGCATTATGCAAATAACGGTCCGCAGAGAAAGGAGACTTACTAAGGAATGCTGTTAAAATTTTACAGAATCTCCACCAGAGAGGAAGCCTCTGTTGCCGCAAATCCATACAAAGCCTGAAGGCAAGTGTGCGTTGAACGTTCTAACAGAGCCCCCTGCCCACTTGCGTCCACAGGCAACATTTTTGGAACATGTATTGAAGAGCTGATAGACTTATGTCACAGTGGGAAAAATTTTTCGAACACTATGCTCTCGAAGACTTAAATAAATATTCTTTAAAAAGAAGGACGTTCGGTGCCAGTCCTTTGAATTCTCTCCGGTGAACTCAGTATGACCCTCCGTCTGTCGCTCTAGATTAAAGCGGGTATGTCTAATTTTTAACCATTATTCCCCTCTCTTTTCAGTCATCTATTTAGTTTCATTGAGGCCTTTTAAACATCCGAAGAGCTTTGTGACGTGAGAGCAATCGAGCTGCACGAGCACCGGGAGCCTGAAGGCTCTCGGTTAAACGTTTTGGTGGCACCTCTCGTGTGAAAGACGCTTAAGCTCCTGAGCCACCCAGGTGCTCCCGTCTTAGATAACTTTAAAGTTTTTGGTTTATTTTCCAGTATTTTCTTTCGCAAATATGGATGTTGTAGATTCGGACTTATTCCATCTTTTTCAAAATGCAACCAGAATAGGTCTATGTCATCTGGTGTGTTTCTGTACCGCCGGCTTCTTCACTGGACAGTAACTCCCCGCCGATGGCTTTCTCGGCGCGCGGAGATCTTTCTCGGCGCGCGGAGATCTTTCTCGCTGTGCTCCGGCTGCACAGCGTGCCAGTGCGCGGCGATAGCCTAGTGTATTCGGCCGCTTAGGTGTCTATGCAGGTAGGTACATACGTATTATAACTTTGTGCCTACATCTTTTTGTATTTTTGCCAGGGTCTCTTTGGGATAGATTCCTAGGACTCAATACAGACAAGATCTTACACTTTGCATTCCCGTGAGCGATCTGTGAGAACGGCCGCTTCCTCGTAGCCTCGTCAAAACCAAAACCAGAACCAAAAACGCAACTCTGTAAAACTTCTGAATTTTTCTTCCATATGCGAGGTGACAAATGATATCTCCAAATCGTTTTCAAAGTGTATTTCTCTTGTGAGGATGAGCATTTTTTCAAATGCTTTAAGACTACTTTTCATCTCTTCAGTGATATGTCGGTTACCTGCAGCTGTGTGGTAAGTTACCCCGAAACTTAGGGGCTTCGAGCAACGCACATTGATGACCTTACAGCTTCGGTGAACCAGTAGTTTGAGAACAACTTGGCTAGATCCTCTGCTTTGTGGCCCGTCACAGAGCTGCGACCATCACGCCAACCAGGCCGTTGCTCTCATCGGAAGGCTCATGGCTTGCTTACGCTGCCGTTGGCAGGATTCATTACGGGCTCCTCGTAAGCTCTTGGCCTTCGTCTTCAGGTCCTTGCCAGACAGGCCTCTCAGTACAGCTGCTCAAAACATGGCCGCCGACTTCATCAGAGCAAAGAAGGGAGCGGGCAAGAGAGAGTGCCGGCAGGACGCAAGTCATGGTTTGTTGTTACAAGCTAATCCTGGAAGTCACGATCCCATCGCTTTTGCCATTGTCCATTCATTGGAAGTTGCTGGGTCCAGCTCACCGTCAGGGGGAGAAGATCAAGGGCACAAATATGAGGAAGGTGGGAAATCCTTGGAGTCCGTCTCCCAGGCACCTACCACTAAGCTGCTCATGTTTCTAGCCCATTCTTCGACTGAGCTGTTGATATTCTTTTTTTTTTTTAAGATTTTATTTATTTATTCGACAGAGATAGAGACAGCCAGCGAGAGAGGGAACACAAGCAGGGGGAGTGGGAGAGGAAGAAGCAGGCTCATAGCGGAGGAGCCTGATGTGGGGCTCGATCCCACAACGCCGGGATCACGCCCTGAGCCGAAGGCAGACGCTTAACCGCTGTGCCACCCAGGCGCCCCTACAAACACCTTTCTTAATCCTTTCTTAATTTGTCCTTTATTTTTGAACTTTGCTTACTGCAGTTTTTGTTATGCAAATGGTTTTGGTAAAGTTCATATGTTGTCCAGTTATCAATCTTTTATGCTTCTGGTATTTGAGTCATAATTTAGGCATATTTTTTCCACCCCCATGTTTTTTTTTTTAAAGATTTTATTTATTTATTTATTTGACACAGGGAGACACCCAGCGAGAGAGGGAACACAAGCAGGGGGAGCGGGAGAGGAAGAAGCAGGCTCCCAGCAGAGAAGCCTGATGTGGGGCTCGATCCCAGATCCCCAGGATCACGCCCTGAGCCAAAGGCAGACGCTTAACGACTGTGCCACCCAGGCGCCCCTCCACCCCCATGTTCTAAAGGCATTTGTTCATTTTTTCTCTAATACTTTATTTTTACTATATTCATTTAGACTTTATCCTGATGTACAGTGTGAGATACTGGGCCAAATTTACCTTTTAAAAATGACTCCCCTTTTGTACCATACCACTTCATTAAAAATAAAAACCAAACCAAACCCTGGGGCACCTGGATGGCTCAGTCAGTGAAGCGTCTGCCTTCAGCTCAGGTCACGATCCCGGGGTCCTGAGATCGAGTCCTGCCAGTCGGCCTCCCTGCTTGGCGGGGAGCCTGCTTCTCTTTTCTTTCTCTCCCTCTGCCCCTCCCCCCATTCATGCGCGTGCTCTCTCTCTCTAAAATAAATAGATCTTTAAAAAAATATTGGTGGGTTTCCAATCTGGGAGGAAGAAATGTAATATGAAATTGCAGCTGAAGATTCTACAAGTTTGAATTGAAAAAAGTTGTCTAATATTTTTTTCCTCTTAAAAATTCACGTATCCTAGTTCTATCCATTAAAATACCTGAAGACAACCAAAGAATGAGCACCACTAGTGCCTAAATTGTTTGTTTCTAAATACCATCTCCAGGTCTCAGGATGGCCTGCGGGTTCCAGGTCTTGGGCCTGAAATGTACATGATGCACCTGGGTCACCTTGTTGAGGCACAGAAAAGCCTCGAAGACTAATGGGGACTGCTAGTGGGGTTTCTTCTGGGGGTGATGAAATGTTCTGTCAGCAGGTAAGTGGTGCTGGCTGCAGTTATGTGAATATACTAAAAACCACTCACTTGTACATGTGGTTTTTTATGGTATGTGAATTTTCCTTTGTTGTTAAAATGTTAAATAGGGGTGCCTGGGTGGCTCAGTAAGTTAAGCGGCTGCCTTTGGCTCAGGCCATGATCCCAGGGTCCTGGGATTGAGCCTCACGTTGGGCTCCCTGCTTGATGGCCAGCCTGCTTCTCCCTATCTACTGCTCGTGCTCTCTTGCGTGTGCTCTCTCAAATAAATAAAATCTTAAAAAAAATAAAATGTTCAAGTATTTTTAATAACAAAAATGGGATGGGAACCACCATCACGACCGCCATGCAGGCCACAGGAACCATGATTGACTGAGTCATTGGAAGTATCTTTCAATTGATGAGGATAGAGAATTAGCTAGTAACAAGTTTCATTAAATGCTGCGACTCTGAATTCCAGGAGGAGGGATATGGCTAATACTAGTGTGTACTGAGCGCACCGTCACAATACAGGTTTTAAACAGGCAAAACCTTGCGCGTATATAATGTCAATCTTAGAGAATTGGAAAATTACAAAAAAAATTCACTAACACATAGAACGGAGGATAGCTGAAGAACATGAAAAGAACACTGGATGGAAAAAGCAGATTTTTCAAGCAAAACACGTATGGAAGAAATAGTCCAGAATTCAGTGTTTTTGCCAAAGTATTCCAGCATCATCCAAACGGGCATGAGCCATTAAAGAGCTACATGCTCTGGGAAAAGACTTAGTATTCTTTTTTTTTTTTTTCAAACATACCGGAAAACATGCTGAAAGAGTTGAGATGAAAACAGTATCATGTCATGGACTTCAGCGAGCTCTCAGAGGTGGAAAAAGTTCAAATAGGCATGCATACGGATTGTAGGCGTGCACTCTATTGACAGGCTGGTGTCTCAAAATTCTCGAGACTACCATAGCGCCATGATCTTATTGCGTTTAGAATTTGCTTTGCTCCTGGGGCGCCTTGGGGGGGCTCAGTCAGTTAAGCGGCCCCTCTTGATTTTGGCTCAGGTCATGATCTTGGGGTCCTGGGACTGAGACCCAAATCGGGCTCCGGGCTCAGCAGGGAGTCTGCTTGAGATTCTCTCTCTCCCTCTTCCTGTGCCCTTCTCCCCACTCATGCACGCTCGCTAAGATAATCTTAAAAAAAAAAAAAAGAAAAAAGAATTTGCTTTGCTCCTGGATAGTGTCTCTGCAGAAAAATTCTTCCCTTTGAAATACCGACATGTTTTTCTAGTCATGTTTCTTGAGACAAAGAATGGACGAAGGTTTCAGTAATTTGATTTTATTAAAAATGCTTTTTATCTGGAGCGCTTGGAAGGCTCGGTTGGCTGCGCATCACTCTTGGTTTCGGCTCAGCTCCTGATCTCGGGGTTGTGGGATGGAGCCCTGCACTGAGCCCTGCACTAGGCTCTGAGCTCAGTGGGGACCCTGCTACTTATTTTGAAAATGCGATCCATGAGGAGGTTTCAAGAGATCTGTGAACTGAACAAAATTTTGTGTGTACGGAAATTATTCTGCAGAGAATTTCCACGAGGTTAAGAAGTAATTAGACACAGAGTAAATGAATATACTTGAATTTCAACATCTAACATTTGATGGATGTAGTTGTTAACTATTATTGATATGTACTTCCTCTACTATTTTCTTCTTTAGGAAAATCATTTTAATATAATGAACTTAATTGATAGACTTTTTGAGGTAAATACTAGGTTATGATTGTCTTGAATAAATTTTTTTTAATCTTAAAATAATCCTGATAGAGACATGTCAAAGGCCCTGTGGCTCCATTGCCAAAGATGGGACAGTTTGATCATAAAAGGAATAATGAATGCAACTGAGTGAAACACTTTGAATATATAGATACGCACATGTTACTATTAAAAACACTGATGAGACAACTAGGCAAATCTGAATATTGACTACGTATTTGAGTACATTAGGAAATTATTAACTTTTCTTGGTGTGATAATGACAATGTGGTTAAGAAAAAGGAGTCCTTGGGCGCCTGGCCGGCTCAGGGGGTGAAGCATCTGTTTTCGGCTCAGGTCATGGTCTCAGGATCCTGGGATCGAGCCCCGCATCGGGCTCCCTGCTCAGCGGCGAGTCTGCTTCTGCCTCCGCCCTTCACCCTGCTCGTGCTCTCGCTCACTCTCTCTCAAATAAATAAAATCTTAAAAAAAAAGAGAAAAAGGCGTCCTTATCTTTTAGAGATGTGTATTGACGTATTTATGAATAAAATAATATACTGCCAGGGATTTATTACAAAACAATCCAAGGCTGGAGTTGGTGAGAGTCAGTGAGGATAGGGATGAAATACTCTTGGGCACATAATGAGGATTTTTGAAGCTGAGATAATCATCTACTTTTGAATGCACCGGAAAATTTCCATAATAAAAACATGGAAACAATCTCATTAGGTCTTGACAAGAAAAAAGACAAAAATGAAAACTGATAGTGAAAATAATTTAAAAAACACATTGGTCAACACCAAGATAATTAACGCATTCTTCCTCCTTCCTCTAGAAATTTAACAATTAAAGGGGAAAAATGAAGCATTTACTTTGCCTTTTGTGTATAAGCTGAATTTTAGAGAACCCAAGTGTCCATACTTGATGAGGCAAAGTTCTTTACAAAAGCATCCCAGCTAATAAATCTGACAAGAATGTGCACATTAGAAAGTCGCCACTCGTCATCCTTAGTGCAGTTGATTCGCACAAGGACCACCAAATGGTGGAAGGTTGATGACGTTTACAACAGGGGTCGGGTTTTCCCCTCTGGATCCACGCATCCATCTCAGCACCGCTAACGAGGTAACTGACTATCTGCCGCCCGCTCTAACGCGCTCGGCACCAGCACAGGGCATTGCCTTTGAAATATGCTTCCACCAAGAGCTGACCTGAAATCTAATCAAGCCTCGAGATGGAACAAGTTTAATGGTAGGACAATCGACCCACTTTCCTCAGCAAATTAAAATTATTAAAAAGAAAAAAAAAAGGCAGGGATGCCCAGCTGGTTCAGTCGGTGGAACACGAGACTCTTGATCTCAGGGTTGTGAGTTTGAGCCCCACGTTGGGTGTACAGATTAAAAATTAAATCTTCAAAAAGAAAGGCAGAGAGGGTGCGATAAGGGAAGTACTTTAAGATTTAAGAGACAGAGTGGGCATCTTGTGTGGAAAAAATAAAATCGTAGAATTATTTTTGAGGCATTTAAAAATTCTTTTTTTTTTTAAAGATTTTATTTATTTATTTGACAGAGATAGAGACAGCCAGCGAGAGAGGGAACACAAGCAGGGGGAGTGGGAGAGGAAGAAGCAGGCTCATAGTGGAGGAGCCTGACGTGGGGCTCGATCCCACAACGCTGGGATCACGCCCTGAGCAGAAGGCAGACGCTTAACCGCTGTGCCACCCAGGCGCCCCGGCATTTAAAAATTCTGATAAGCATTTGATAACAAGGAATAATTGTTAAATTTTTTAAGGTATAATACGGCTATGCAAAGAAACCTCCATTTTTTAGAAAATAATATTGAAGTATGTAAGGATGAAGGGACATGATACCTGGGGTTTGCTTTAAAATTCTTTGGGGAAAAAAACAGATTAAAAGCAAGGAGATATAAAGCTAATTTGACAGAATCTTGATAATTGATGAGTCTGATAACGAGTGTGGGGTAAGTCCTTCTATTATTCTACTTCTGCATATTTTGGAGAATTTTGTATGATAGGGCAATGTTATCACCATACCACAGGAAATAAAGTTGGTTGTTTTTGGCAGAAGTTTAAGAGGAAAATGTGAGAATCACAGAAAATCTCATTTCCACACACTAGGTTTACAGTATTGACTATTTATTCAACAATAATTAAAATACAGATCCAATAAGACCAACTGGCAGGTGAGGAAGATTTTTTTTTTAATGGAATTTCTTCAATTCAATCAATGAACTGTGAATCAATGAAACAAAGACACAGAAGGCAAAGTAAGGAAATAGTTGGCCACCTTCTGCCCAAAACTACTTTTGCCATGGTCTTGAATCTTTGGAAATATATGACAGAACATTTTGCTAAAACTTCT
>NW_024423319.1:118308250-118325195 GCF_017311325.1 Ursus maritimus
GACAACTAGGCAAATCTGAATATTGACTACGTATTTGAGTACATTAGGAAATTATTAACTTTTCTTGGTGTGATAATGACAATGTGGTTAAGAAAAAGGAGTCCTTGGGCGCCTGGCCGGCTCAGGGGGTGAAGCATCTGTTTTCGGCTCAGGTCATGGTCTCAGGATCCTGGGATCGAGCCCCGCATCGGGCTCCCTGCTCAGCGGCGAGTCTGCTTCTGCCTCCGCCCTTCACCCTGCTCGTGCTCTCGCTCACTCTCTCTCAAATAAATAAAATCTTAAAAAAAAAGAGAAAAAGGCGTCCTTATCTTTTAGAGATGTGTATTGACGTATTTATGAATAAAATAATATACTGCCAGGGATTTATTACAAAACAATCCAAGGCTGGAGTTGGTGAGAGTCAGTGAGGATAGGGATGAAATACTCTTGGGCACATAATGAGGATTTTTGAAGCTGAGATAATCATCTACTTTTGAATGCACCGGAAAATTTCCATAATAAAAACATGGAAACAATCTCATTAGGTCTTGACAAGAAAAAAGACAAAAATGAAAACTGATAGTGAAAATAATTTAAAAAACACATTGGTCAACACCAAGATAATTAACGCATTCTTCCTCCTTCCTCTAGAAATTTAACAATTAAAGGGGAAAAATGAAGCATTTACTTTGCCTTTTGTGTATAAGCTGAATTTTAGAGAACCCAAGTGTCCATACTTGATGAGGCAAAGTTCTTTACAAAAGCATCCCAGCTAATAAATCTGACAAGAATGTGCACATTAGAAAGTCGCCACTCGTCATCCTTAGTGCAGTTGATTCGCACAAGGACCACCAAATGGTGGAAGGTTGATGACGTTTACAACAGGGGTCGGGTTTTCCCCTCTGGATCCACGCATCCATCTCAGCACCGCTAACGAGGTAACTGACTATCTGCCGCCCGCTCTAACGCGCTCGGCACCAGCACAGGGCATTGCCTTTGAAATATGCTTCCACCAAGAGCTGACCTGAAATCTAATCAAGCCTCGAGATGGAACAAGTTTAATGGTAGGACAATCGACCCACTTTCCTCAGCAAATTAAAATTATTAAAAAGAAAAAAAAAAGGCAGGGATGCCCAGCTGGTTCAGTCGGTGGAACACGAGACTCTTGATCTCAGGGTTGTGAGTTTGAGCCCCACGTTGGGTGTACAGATTAAAAATTAAATCTTCAAAAAGAAAGGCAGAGAGGGTGCGATAAGGGAAGTACTTTAAGATTTAAGAGACAGAGTGGGCATCTTGTGTGGAAAAAATAAAATCGTAGAATTATTTTTGAGGCATTTAAAAATTCTTTTTTTTTTTAAAGATTTTATTTATTTATTTGACAGAGATAGAGACAGCCAGCGAGAGGAACACAAGCTTGGGGAGTGGGAGAGAGGAAGAGGCAGGCTCAAGGGGGAGCCTGAGCTGGAACTCGATCCCACGCCGGAAAGTCACGCCTCTAGTAGAGAAGGCAGGCTTAACAACTTGCCGTCCACAGGCCCCGGCATTTAAAATTCTGATAAGCATTTGATAACCAAAAGGAATAATTATTAAATTTTTAAGGTATATACGGCTATGCAAAAAGAAACCTCCATTTTTAAATAATATTGGAAGTATGTAAGGATGAAGGGACATGATACCTGGGGTTTGCTTTAAAATTCTTTGGGGAAAAAAACAGATTAAAAGCAAGGAGATATAAAGCTAATTTGACAGAATCTTGATAATTGATGAGTCTGATAACGAGTGTGGGGTAAGTCCTTCTATTATTCTACTTCTGCATATTTTGGAGAATTTTGTATGATAGGGCAATGTTATCACCATACCACAGGAAATAAAGTTGGTTGTTTTTGGCAGAAGTTTAAGAGGAAAATGTGAGAATCACAGAAAATCTCATTTCCACACACTAGGTTTACAGTATTGACTATTTATTCAACAATAATTAAAATACAGATCCAATAAGACCAACTGGCAGGTGAGGAAGATTTTTTTTTTAATGGAATTTCTTCAATTCAATCAATGAACTGTGAATCAATGAAACAAAGACACAGAAGGCAAAGTAAGGAAATAGTTGGCCACCTTCTGCCCAAAACTACTTTTGCCATGGTCTTGAATCTTTGGAAATATATGACAGAACATTTTGCTAAAACTTCTCATAAACTCTTGGTCATCCTGGATTCTCAAAGCCAACGCAACTAGAATTTTACATGTCTGTTTCAGGGTGCACTCGGCTAACCGTGGGGAATTTGCAAGAGAGGAACAGCAAGCCACTCAACACCATCATGAAGGCAGCCAGACATGCCACCAGAAGGGCACTGCCTATCTCCTGAGTACTCGGCTTGAGGGGTAGAGAGACAGAAGGGAGGAAGATAATACCCTCTCCGTTCATCACGGAGTGGTGATTCCACACCACAGCGATCGAGATACAGATGCCGGAAGCCAGGTTCAGAATTCCGGAAGCAACAAATGGATTGAAGGTGGCACTCTTCTGAAGAATTCCCACGTACACATTCCTAAGTGCAAAGATGACGGATGCTCTCCCCAAAAGGCCTAGAACGCTGGCGACCAGCTGGAGATTTTGAGAAATACGAATATCAAGAGGGAGGTAAGTATCACGGTAGCCGTATTGGTAACAAAACGTGGCTCCGCTATAGTCCCCGACACGGTGGTAAATGCAGACTTTCCACAACCCCACGCACACGAGGCTAGAGGGGAAGATAGAGGTGTTGTCCATGTACCACAGTCGCCACTCCACGAGGCCCATGGACGTGATGGTGAGGATCCACCCCACGGTGGCAACAGCAAAGCCTGTCATCTGGCAGTTGGCGTTACTGATGAGCAGAAGCATGGAGGCCGCGCATGCGGGGAACTGCAAACAAACACAGAGCATCGTGAGCGCGGGCCCTGGGACTCAGAACCACCCCCGTGTATGTGACAGTGGACAAATGTGACGTTCACGCTCTGCGGGCGGGAACACACAGCGAGCACATTCCATGAAAGGCCGTTTGGCGCTATTCATCGAAAGTCTTAAAACGCACCGACTTTCAGACACACAGTTCCATTTCTGGGCCTTCATCCAAAGAAATCATTAAGACCGGCCACAAATACTTAGTCATAAAGTGGTCATCACGGCATTGTTCGTAACACTGAAAAACGAGACACATGTTCACGTCCAACAATTGAGCTTGGTTAAATAATTCAGGCTGTATCTGCACAGTGAAACTATGTGTCAACATTCAATATATAGCTGGAATCGAGCAAGGTGTAATATTTTGTTTGACTCTGTTCACTTGCATAATGTTTCAAGTGTCATCCATGTCGTACCATGCATGATGAGTTTGTTCTTTTTGTTGCTGGGTCCTACTCGATTGCAGGGATAGGCCGCAGTTTTAAGTGTTTGGACATTGGGATTGGTTCCAAGTTTGGGCTCCTATGAATAGGGCTGCTCTAAACATTTTTTTTTTAAAGATTTTATTTATTTATTCGACAGAGATAGCCAACGAGAGAGGGAACACAAGCAGGGGGAGTGTGAGAAGAAGAAGCAGGCTCATAGCGGAGGAGCCTGATGTGGGGCTCGATCCCAGAACGCCGGGATCACGCCCAGAGCCGAAGGCAGACGCTTAACCGCTGTGCCACCCAGGCGCCCCTAAACATTTTTATGTACTATTTTGTATGGACACACGTTCTCCTTTCTCTTGGGTAGAGTGGGGCTAGTGGGGCAAACGGTAAGTGTATGTCGAACTTTTTAGAAAGTGCTAAACCATTACTCCAGTGGCCCCAATGGAGTGCACTCCCACCAGCTTTGCATGAAGGTTCCAGTTTCTCCATCTCCTTTCCAACAGTTGATATGTTTTGTCTGATTACATCCATTCTATTTGCCATTAAAACATAATATAACCAAAAGGAAGATGTCCCCAATGTATCAAGTACAAACAGTAAGTTACAAAATAGTACCTATAACATAATCGTGGATATAAGTTGAATCAGAAGTCTCTACGCTTTGTTAGTAAGGGTTCCAGTTTCTCCATCTCCTTTCCAACAGTTGATATGTTTTGTCTGATTACATCCATTCTATTTGCCATTAAAACATAATATAACCAAAAGGAAGATGTCCCCAATGTATCAAGTACAAACAGTAAGTTACAAAATAGTACCTATAACATAATCGTGGATATAAGTTGAATCAGAAGTCTCTACGCTAGGTTAGTAAGAGACATTTTTTTTTTTTAAAGATTTTATTTATTTATTCGACAGGATAGAGACAGCCAGCGAGAGAGGGAACACAAGCAGGGGGAGTGGGAGAGGAAGAAGCAGGCTCATAGCGGAGGAGCCTGATGTGGGGCTCGATCCCGTAATGCCGGGATCATGCCCTGAGCCGAAGGCAGACGCTTAACCGCTGTGCCACCCAGGCGCCCCAGTAAGAGACATTTTTAACGGGGTTAGAGGGATTAGGAGTTTTTAAAGCTATTTGTATTGTGAAGAATTGCATATATATCTATATATAAAACACACAAAAAACCCTAAGTGTACAGCTCAATGAACTGTCACAGGGCAAAGAACCACACAGACACCACTTGGTTTAAGATATAGAACATGATCACTTCCTTGTCTTTATCTTTTTTCACCTCGGCATGCAGCCCCAAGCATCTTGGTTCAATTCTGCCTGTTTTTCAAAACAGACGTCAGGCAGTAGGCATTCCTCTGTGACCGGCCGCTTTCCCTCAACACTGTTTATGACTTTGGATTGTGATTTTTTAAATGATGTCTGGCTGTTCAAGACTTCTAGAAGGTATTTCTGTCACGAGCATGATTTTTAGAAACACAAAGACTTCATTAAAGCTACGACGCCGTGGAGGACGATTTAGATCCGGTGCGTAACTACAAGGTAGGAGGGGCCGGTCATTCACTCGCCGCAAGACTGAGCAGAACTACAAGCAGAGGATGTTGTCATGCGGGAAAACGTCCATGGTGGGCTGAATTTAAAACACAGATAATAAAACTGCAAGTTTGTAGTGATCTTATGTTTGCCCACCTTAAAATAAGCTGGAAAAATGCAAAACAGGATGCCTCTGACTGCTGGGGTTACTCGTGATTTTTTTTTTTTTCATGTTTTGAGATAAAAGTCTATTAGTTTTTCCACTGGGGAAAAATGCGGGCGTGCACAGGGATACAAGCACAAACACGAATAAAGCATAAGGCAGGAGCAGGCGTGGAAGCCAGTTCATGGAGCGCGTCGAGGGGGCTGGACTTGACTGTGGGTGCGTCCCACACTGGGATGTACGGACTTACCATTCACGCGCGGCTTGCATGACAGAAGGAGCTGTGCACTTGCAAGGAAAGCTCTTCGAAATACCTCGCTAAGGGAAAACGCACATTGCAGAAGCATGTGTCTAGAGACGGCCCCACTGGGGCGCCTAGGGGTGCAGTCAGTTGGGTGTCCGACTCTTGGTTTTGGCTGGGGTTGTGATCTCAGGGTCGTGAGATCGAGCCCCGCATGAGGGTCCATCGTCAGCGTGGAGTCTGCTTGGATTCTCTCTCCCTCTCCCTCTGCACCTCCTCTCCCCCCAACCCGCCTGTGCTCGCTCTCTAAAAAAACAAAGAAATGTCTTCATTTCAGTGAAAATTAGGGCAAACATGTAATACGTGTTTATATACGTATAAACACAAAATATACAAATATATAAAACACGTTTGCACATGAACAGACAATTTCTGAGTGCAGGAAATGCTAAACAGTTGTTACCTCTGGGAAGCAGGACTTTCCCTCCGTGCCAGCATCTTCTCTTCCACGGTTTAATTTTTTGCCAGAAACATGTGATGCTCTTAAAAGGTAAATGATTAGTGAATCGAGAAGGGGGAGAAGCAGGACAGAGACAGGTCACGACGCCTCTGAGGGGGGTGAGTGGCGCCTGGCCCTGGGCTGAGCCGGACCTCGGGGAGCAGGGCGAAGGTGGGAAGGCCATCGGAGGGCTTCGTGGGTAGCAGCCCAGGCCCCCGCGGCTCTTCCAAGCCCCGAGCTCTGTGCCACGTCGGCAGTTCCTAAACTTCTTGGTCTCAGGACCAAAAAGGTCTCCGCCCTTTGCACTTAGAAACGGTGGAGGGAGGCAATTACTGGGTCATGGAGTTGCACCTTGGGAAGCTGAAGAGATTTCTGGAGACAGATACTGGAGGGAGGTGGCGGTAGCAAACAAGAAGCTACTTAACACCACTGAACTGTGTACCCTTGAGAATGGTTCAAATTGTCAATAATGTGACGTGTATTTTCCTGCAATAGCAAACACAAAAAAAGTACTGATGACCCCAAAGAGGTTGTGTTCACAGTTTGCACCCACTGGTATTTACCATATTAGGGATTAAAAGGGAGAAATTTAAAACTACTTATTAATTCACGTAATAAACATTATATATTAAAGTTTTTTTTTAAGATTTTATTTATTTATTTGACAGAGATAGAGACAGCCAGCGAGAGAGGGAACACAAGCAGGGGGAGTGGGAGAGGCAGAAGCAGGCTCCTAGCAGAGAAGCCTGATGTGGGGCTCGATCCCATAACGCCAGGATCACGCCCTGAGCCGAAGGCAGACGCTTAACCGCTGTGCCACCCAGGCGCCCCATTAAAGATTTTTATGAAAAGTGACTGTGGGTAGTAAGGAGGGCACGTATTGCATGGAGCACTGGGTGTGACAAGCAAACAATGAATCCTGGAACATGACATCAAAAACTAAGGATGTACTGTATGGTCACTAACATAATAAAAAACTTTAAAAAAAGAAAAGTGACTGTATTTTCCAAACAAACAGAATTTAGAGGATATTGCTTTTAGCAATCTGCAAATTGTGTATAAATGACACATTAAGCTCTAAAAATGGAAGGGAAGATGCAAACTGTGAGCAGGAGCATGGATTAGGCTAGCTGGACACAGTGCAAATACCCATCTGCAGTAGGACAGAGGAACTGTGGGTTAGTCATACCATGGAACACTACTCCACCTTGCACAAATGGGTTTGAGAGCAACCGTGGTGTTTAGTACTTACTGACATACTCTTAGCTGGGCATAAACAGTGTCTCACTTACTCATAATTCACTTAGCGGAATGCTGGTACCCAGTGGGCATGTGAAGTTTGTGGAGTGCACCAAATGTGTGCCTGAGGCCTCCGCAGAACTCCGTCTCAAACCTGAATTCATCTGTAGGATGGAGACCCCGCCCAGCCTGATGGCCTGTTGAGTCAGAAACTCCTAACAGAACCCTTGAGTCTCTGTAACCCATGCCATGAGGTCAAGAGGAACGTGACTACATCCTTGCTCTCACGTAAATGTTACAAAGCTCCATGACCTCAAGGAAAAGTGGAGACACTGACCGGTTTTGCACTGCAGAGGAGATTCTCGCCACTGCTCTGGGTCACCGCCCAGGGACGCTTGTATCCCTTTGTCATCGGGCAGCTGGCACCTTCTCTCCTAATGGACCACTTCCAAGCCCACCATTGGATGAGACCACTGGGACTCTGAAGGCTGCTGTGCTACCATAGTCTGGCTCTCACCTCATCAAGGTCCTCTGGCTCCACTACGTACCACTGACAAACCACACAGGCACTTAGCCGACATTTAAAAACCTTTAAAGAGAATTTTGGAAAAAATGGGTCCATTGTGACACGGGAGCTAAGTGGAAAGGATCGTCATTTTAATGGTTTGTCTCCTGTTTGCTAAAAGGCAGGCCCCCTAAGAGAATCATAAAAGCCTGCTGTCCTCCTCAGGAGGTACCCCCTATTCCCTGCCCCACCCCCCAGCCCCAGTTCTCTCTGTTTGCTACTTGCCTCTTCTGGGTAGCTCCCATAAACAGAGTCCTACCACATGTGGCCTTTGTGTCTGGCTTCCTCCAAGCATCATGCTTTGGGGTTCATCCGTAGATGTATCGATTGCCGGCTCTTTTCATATGGCCCAGTAATAGTCCCCGTGAGCTATAGTGCCATTTATTTGCTTGAGCTGTTTCCCCTTTGGGCTATTATGAATGATGCTGCATGAACATAGATATTAGTAAGTCTCTGTATCGATATGTTTTCACTTCTCTTGGGTACATACCTAGAGGTGGAATTGCTGGTCTAAGGTAACTCCATGTCTAACTTTTTGAGGGACCACCAAATTTTCTCTTAAGTGGCTGTGCCATTTGAGAACTCCCACCAGCAATGTATATGGGCTCTAATTCCTCCACCTCCTTGTAACACTTGTTATTGCCTGTTTGGGTTTGATGACTGTGTCTATGGAATCACTATGTGTGTTTAGTGTAAGGGCCCTTAGGAACAAGGTCCTTTAAGACTCAGCTTAACTGTAGTTTTCCCTCAGGAAGTTTAAAACACAAATAGTCTTCCAGATTCTGGCTCCTAAGCTGAATATAATTTCCATCCCTTTGAATTTAACACAGCTTTGTGAACTCTGAAAATGCTTTCTCCAAGATGGGAAACCTTTCAATGGAGTGTTCTAGTAGGAGCTAGTTTTCATTAACATTTGCAGCGTGTATCTCACACTCTGCCTGAGTTCTGATGGGTCTTTGGTTCGGACTGGAAAGTCTCTATTTCTAAGGGTGGGACGATGGCATGTCCCAGAGAACAGATTTTTTTTTTTTTTTCCACCAGGCAGGAGACCAAATTTGAGGGCCAAATTTGTCGGGTATGGAAGAATATGAAGAGGAATGGGGAAGCACGTGGTGAGGACATCTGCAGAGAAATCAGTTTCAGGAGAGAGGTGGGCCTTGTGAGTGAGAAAGATGGACTTGAAACAGGGCAATGAAATACCAACAAAATAACAGGAGTCACCCAAGAACCCCCAGGAGAGACTCTCACGGCCATGTGACTACGGCACCATAGCACAGCGCTGCGAGACGGAGAGAAGGGAGCCGAAGAGGTTCTAAGTGGGATGAGGTGGCCCTGAGGGGAGGGTGCTGTGGTCTGTGCCAGTTAACCCCTTCCACCTTCATAGTCTTCACTGGTGGTTGGCGCGATGTGGTAACACTCTCGGATCCGTGTCAGAAGAGACCAGGAATGGGCATCCAAATGGGAAAGCAAGGAACAGCAAATTAATCTTTGAGAGTGGCGAAACAAACACTTCTGTGATCAAGGAGTCAAACCACACAGAGGGAGGACAGGAAACACAACAAAAGTCAAAGATTAAACGTGCAATTACCCCAGGATCAGCAGTCCCAGCTCTTGGTATATACCCAACGGAAGAAAAGCAGACACCTGCCCCACGTCCCCTCCCAAGTTCACAGTAGTATCCTTCACAACAGGCAAGGGGTGGAAACCCAAGCTCTATCCATGGATGAAGGGACAGACGAGTGGGGTCTCTACACACAACAGGATGTTTATCAGCCTTAACGAGGAGGACATTCTGACACGTGCTCCACACGCTCGAGCCCTGAAGACATGAGAGTGAAATAAGCCAGGCCCCAAGAGACAAACAGGGCGTCTCGGTGCCTACGCAGTGCCAAGAACAGTTAGAGTCCTAGACACAGAGAGCAGGAAAGCGATGCCAGGGAGCTGGGGACGGAGAATGCAAGCGGGCGTTCGACGGGGACACAGGAGCTTGTGTTTGGGGAAGAGGCAAACGCCCGGACCGCGGATGGTGTGGTCCGAACAACACTGTCCATTGAACCGTACACTTCAGGTGTGGTAAAATGACCGATCCGGATCCTACTTTACCGCAGTCCCACACATGGCAAAGAAGGGTCATACCTCTACTAAGCAGTGCCGCGCGGTCTCCGAGGAACGAAGGTCTGGGGAAGAGGCGACCGGCCACCGGCCCGGCGTGCAGAAGGCCATGCAGCTCCTCTAAAGGGAACCCTCCTTGCTTCTTCATGGCCGCTCCTCAGAAGGGCGGACTGGAGATCTGAGCCACGCTCGGTCAGCCTGCGCTTTGCGCTCTCTCCCAAGCCTTCCGCTGCCCCTACGTTCTGCCACGCATTGTCTCACCTTCCAAGTTCTCGGTTACTGGGTGCCCGGGGGTGCCGGCTGGTCGTTGAAGATGGCTGACTCTTGATTGCACTGGTCTTGGTCTCGGTGTGAGTTCGGGCCTACGTTGGGCTCCACGTGAGCCCCACTTAAAAAAGAATAAGATGAAACAAAAAAAAAAGAAGTAAAACAAACAAACCCACCCCTTGGTTGCTAGGCCTAAACCACGAGGACACCATCTGTTCTTTCCTTGTTCAGCACACTTCTCTGGTTTCTTTCTTCCAGCATGTATCCTCTCCTTCGGGTTTTTGGGGTGGGGGTGGGTGATGTTTACTATAAGGCCATCAGAGTCTGCTTTAAGATATATCTGAGTACACCTGTCTCCTATACTCACTTCTCTCTTGTGCCTCCAGACAGGGCATCTAACCCACAACATCAGGAAGGAAGGACTTTTAAAAAGCTATGGCCACGTGTGCAGGCAGGTTTTAGCAGAAGTGGGACCCAAGAGGGCAGAGACTGAGCTGGGAGAGACCACGGGCAGCTAACACACTAGGGAAGATACCCTTGGTCGTGGGAAAGGGCCTCCTTTTGGCCAGGCTTGGATTCGGGCCTGCTGACACATGATACACACGGGTAAGACAGTAAGGAATATGCGTAATAATTCCTAATCCGTGAGAAACTGACCTAAGATGGAACAGCTTCAAAGCGGGGCTTTTGTAGACACGAGACTATGGAAAGTCACATAATGTCAGCTAACCAGCACTTTGGACTAGATTTTGAAAGTCCAAATTCCTCCAGAATTGCTTAGTGTTTCCTGGATAAAGGAATTTATCCCAAGAAAATGAGCAGAGATACGTCAAAGATGTAAGAGAAACACACACCCTTTATAACCGAGGTTACAACTGGGGACAAACAGGAAAAAGCCCATTTAGAAAGTATGTTTGGTGAAAACCATTCTATATCCTTATAGTGCGATATTACACAGCAACTCAACACTATGTTGATAAATAGCTAAGGGGAAAGTTGCCAACATTTTTTTAAAAAGATTTTACTTATGTATTTGAGAGGCAGAGAGAGCATGAGCAGGGGGAAGGGCAGAGGGAGAAGCAGAGTTCCTGCTGAGCAGGGAGCCCGACTCAGGACTCGATCCCAGCACCCGGGATCATGTGACCTGAGCGGAGAGGCAGGCGGCAAGGGACTGAGCCACCCAGGCACAGCACCCTCAACATTGTTGAATAAAAAATTTCCAAAAGCTTGATTAGTATAATCCTGTTTCTTAGGGAAAAAAAAAAAAAAAAAAAGGAAAGGGGAGAGAGAGAAGGAGGGGAAGGAGATATGTGAATATATTACCTCCGAGGCAAAGAGGTCTCTGAGGGCTTGAGAGCACCTTGATCTGCTCAGGAAGGGGAAGACGGCCATTCTTGGCATGAAAGGGGATAGAGCATGCCAGAAGACGTCCTCGACCTGCAGGGCTCCTGAGGAAAAACAAAGAGGAAATCTCACAGCACTCAGCGATCCACGCCATGCCCTGTTTTACTCACTTGCTCTAGTACCTGTGTGTATACATTAAGCGCTCACTTATACAGAGACTCGGCGGACAAGCACAAATATACACAGTTCGGGAGCCTGGGTGAACCAGTTGGTGAAGCGCCTGCCTTCCGCTCAGGTCGATGACGACCGGGGTCCTGGGATCGAGCCCCACGTCGGGCTCTCTGCTCGGCGGGGAGCCTGCTCTCTCTCCTTCTCCCTGTGGCTCCCCCTGCTTGTGTCTCTGTCAAATAAATAAATAAATAAAATCTTTAAAAAACAAAAATATACACAGTTCCCCACCTTGAGTTTGAGGGCTCAAGATTGAGTGTTACGGAAACTTAAACCGGAGAAAGCAGAGAACAGGTACTGGGGTCAGAGACACACGCAAGCACGGCCGCGGCAGGCAGCGTGGACTGCGTCCGCTGGATCCTGGTCCCGACAACACCCAGAACTCGCTGCACGAGCAGGTTCTCTCCCAAGAGCACAGGAGGCGACTAAGAGAAGCACGGAGCGAGGTCTTTGGAAAGACAAAAAGGAAAACCTTGAAAACTGAAAACATTTTTAACCTTTCCATCCTGAAATAGTTTCAGAACCTACAAAAAAGTTGCGAAACGGCACCGACCTATCAACCTCCGCCCAGACTCCCGAATGAAACGGCTTCCGGAGCGACGGTGTGCGCGGCTCAGAAGCCAGAGTACCATCCACACTACTACCATCTCGGACCTTGCTCGAATTCGTAATCAGACCGGTAGACAGCTCCTTTCTCCCGCCCGACACGCTCCCTAGGGTCAACATCGCAGAGTTTGCGTGCCAGGAGTGCGTGTTTTTGAGTCGCTCCTTATACCTTGGCCCCCTTTAAGAAAAATCAAAGGGGGCGCCGGTGGCGCAGTGGTTGCTGCTCTGCCTTCGGCTCAGGGCGTGATGCTGGCGTTCCAGGATCGAGAGTCCCATATCGGGACTCCTGCTGGGAGCCTGCTTCTTTCACCTCCCACTCCCCTGCTGTGTCTCCCTCTCTCCCTGGCTGTCCTCTTGTCTAATAAATAAATAAATAAATGAAATCTTTAAAAAAAAAAAAAAAGAAAAAACTGGTAAGGCTTCTTGGCCTTGTTTTTAAAGAATTTCCTCACTTTGAGGTAGGCTGATTACTTCCAGCAAGAACACCTCGGAAAGAATCGTACTTCTTAGAGTGGGCTACAGATGACGACTGTGTCCCCTCGTGGTGCGTCCCGCTGTGAAAGCCCCGGCGTGGTCTTGCTCAGGCCGGGATAAGCGGCTAGTGGCGGCCCCGTCACTGCATCACTATGATGATCGTGTCTAAGCCTAGCCCAGCCTCCGGCACACAGTGGGGAAATCTTGCCAACGACCTGCCACCGCGCTGTTAAGTCATCACCACCTTTCCTTCTCTGCCTGCCCTGTGGCTTGGGACGAGCCACAAGCATTTTGGGGCATTGTGGAGAGGTAGGGAGATTGGGACGACTATAGCTTGCTTTCATAGGATGTTTCTGTGGGTCACTGACTAAGATGCACCACATAGCAGAAGCAAATAGACTGCAGTTTCTTTTCTTCTTTTACAGAGATGAAGAAAACACGCTCAGAGAGTGCTCTGTCACTTGTAGATGACAGACCTGCAGCAGCTACAGGAGTACAGGCAAAAACGCGGAGTGGATGTCTGCGTCCCTCCTCCCAGACTGTGTCTCAGGGTACCCAAGGTACAGCTACCCTCAGGAGTCTGATGGGACCACAGCGAAGAACCACACTGTTAGCCGTGGGTTCACCAGCCTGAACTCATACGTGCCCAGGACAGAACCACGCACATCGTCACCAGCGAGGTCATGGGACCGGCAGTCAGGATCAGCGACGAGCAGCCGCGGCGTCAACCCACACTCAGCGCTGAACTGTCCCCAGTTACACACTATCTCGACCATTTCAGAACTCAGACATAAGACAAGTGAAGTAGCCTGGTTAGAAGCCCGGAAATAAAACAAAATGTGTTGGATTCATCCAGTTTTATAAAAGTCTAACTTGTGGATTTTCCCACTCTCAGTAAATATGCACTCCTAATTTTGAATACTTTTATTAAAGAGACTCCTCCCCTTCCTGTGAGGCCTTCAGGCCCCGCCAACCTTGCTGCAAAACAGAGAAACCTTCTCTCATCGTCCAAGCAAAGTGGATCCCCCCTCCTGGAAGCTCATGGCAGAAGAGTTCGTTCAGGAAAGCCACTTCCTTCGAGGTCCAGATGGAATGAGAACACACGAGAGCAGCCACTTACGCAGCACTTTCCTGAACGCCAGGTGATGGCGTTGAAGCACAAAATAGCCTGCTCTAGCTGCACCTGAGCTCACGCAACTCAGAGAGGTTCAGAGGGCCAAGCGCCTTGGCCCATGGCCATAAGGCTAGGAGGCAGAGAGTGGCCTTGCTCGGGAACCTGGCTGTGGGTCCAGGATGCTTCAGTGTTTTCCATATTAGCAGATGCTGGTGTGGGAGATAAGAGCCCATCCCCACTGGCCTGCATTCTTCCACACCCTGTATCCACACTCGCCACCTCCTCCCACGAGGAGAGGTGGGACACATCCACCACCTCTTTGAGGTTCAGCTGTAGGACTCGCTTTGACAAGGAACGTTGCAGGTGTGATATACATCAGGTAGGCGTAGGATCACATTCTTTGTGTCTCTGTTGGTTCTCTCATGCACCTGCCACGTGACATCCCCAGGCCGACTACGTGGTCCCAGGAGGAAAGATGACAGGCACAGGGACGAGTTATCACTGATCTACAATTCACGAAGCAAAGCCGATATTCACCGCATGCTGAAGTTTCACAGTTGCTCCGTTACACAGCTCCAACGTGGCAAATGGCTGACTATACAACCGCTCCCTGACTTTTTCGACTGCAAACTGGATCAGCCCTGACAACTGACCCCTTACAGTGACGCACAAAAGAAATAATCACAATCCACAAGCTGAAGTCAGAATTTGACATACGGTGAGGATAGTCTGCTTATTTAAAAGAAAGATATAGCACAGGTAAGTCAAAGTCATGCTCCATTCACTCAAAGATTCACTATTTATTTTATGCTAAAGTCAAGCAGGACGAGGTGTGTGAGAGGTAAGTGGCCGTGTCGAGCATGAAATATGTGTACACATTTTCCACAGTGGAAGGCAGGATAAAAGCCACAGGCAATGCCCCTGACTGAAATCCTTCAGCCTATACAGAGTATCCGAGCGCTGAGCTGTGCGAGCCGGGGAGGAACTGGCCACCACCTAAGAATCCGGAGGCAGAACATTGAGCACCAGGACTGCTGTTGTATGCAGTAATACAGCAATTTACAAGTAGCGTACCGACTCACTGGAATCTTGGGTCCCGCTAACCGGACGTGGTGGACAGAGGGAAGGGCACGACGGG
This sequence comes from Ursus maritimus, assembly GCF_017311325.1. Classification (NCBI taxonomy): domain Eukaryota; kingdom Metazoa; phylum Chordata; class Mammalia; order Carnivora; family Ursidae; genus Ursus; species Ursus maritimus. The sequence continues at coordinate 118,323,129 of NW_024423319.1, forward strand.
TAACGACGAGTGTGTGCTTTGCTGAAAGGGTAGGAGAAGGCGCTATATATTGCTATGTATAAGAGAATGTCCTCCAAAAAGACCTCAAAAGGCTGGATACAGACACGTAAATTCTATTATTCACATTTTACATATTTTAATCATTAAATGATTCACAATACTATTTGAGGAAAAGAATCACAGATAAAAGCTCTGTATCTAAATTAAAAGCAAAATACACTACCAGCTTAGTGATGGTTGTCCCCCTAGTGGGAGAATGGCGGAGGTCGTGACAGCCAGCTTCACCTTCTTCTGGAAATGACGAGTTTTCAGCAGCAAGGACTACACCAGAAGGGAAGGACACTTCATTGGCAGAATGGGGATTTTTCAAGTCCGAAAAAAGCTTGATTCAAGAGGAATGACAATTTGTGAAGTGGCTTTATCTTTGCACAGGTGGGCTTGCCAAAAAGAGGCTAGCCTGCACTCGCTGAAGCCTTGCTTTAGTTTGGACCCAGCTGTGGGGGGCACAGACACCCATGCTGTGGCTCAGAGTCAGCCTTCACCCTCTGGCTCAGGAACTAATGTGACACCGGGCGGTTAAGACATTCGCGTACGTGTGTTTTGGTAGGCAACGGTCACTGCCAATACAAAGGATTGTCTTGCCACCTAGTTGGAAAATCTTTCGGCAATACGGGAAATGAGGATTCAAATGATCCCTCGGTCAAATCCAACATCGGTATCACCTCAACAAAGCTCGGCCCTAGGGGGCTCTCGCCATTTACCAGGCACTGAATCCGATGGCGTTGTGAACAACAGCTACGGGGCTGCACTGCTGCGAATAAAACCTACATTACAAATCCAAGCATTGGTGGTTGAACATCTGTCCACGCGTGCCGATTTGCCACGCACATACGTCCTCTTGGTGGCGCCACGGTAAGTCTCTTGCCCACGTTCCACTGTAGGCTGTTTAAGTTCCTTACTGTGGAGTTCTGCAGAAGTTCTTTAGCAAGTTCAGATATGGGTCCTTGTCACATACGTGATTGGCAAATCTTCTCTCCTCAGTTCGTGGTTAAGCATCCACTGGAAAATGAGACAGCATGACAGCTGTTTTCTTAGGTGAACAGACTCTTGTTAGAATCTTGCCATTTCACCAATAGGCCAGTATGTGCACAGAACCTATAAACTTTGTGGCAGAAGATGAGTTTTGGGGGGTTCCAGAGTCCATGGCCTTTGAAAAAAAACCAGAGGAAAGCAGTTCTGGACAATACGGCATGGTAGTGGGTTTAAAGAGGCAAAAGACACAAGCAGCCAATTATCATTATGAGTTCCTATGCAGACAGAGTTAAGTTTCTGGGGAAAAAGTAATTTCTGGAAACTCCTGCTGTTGGTCTCCCAGGAACCTGGATGTCCACACAAGCACATCACGCACTGGATATACTTATGAACTCGACGGAAACATCAACCGTGATGTCATACTAAAGCTACTCGTTTTGTGCGTGTTTTAAAGCATGCAACGCTATTTCTAAGTGGTATTTCAGAATGAGTGAAACCCAACACGAGGTTATTTGTTTCACAGCTGTTTTGACCACTCGGAAAGCACCTACACCTTTCCAAAATGTTACAATAAAATGAGCACACACATCATCGTGGTTTTGCTGGGACAACAGCTGCGACGGATCAAGGAACGGTCCATACCACGACGAACAGGGAAATCGCGATGGCAACCCTATGCTTTGATGAATCACAGGACAAGACGTGCAAGGAGTTTCCCTCCATGCATCTTACAGACTCACGCTTCGCTTCACTTCCCGAGCGGTTGCTCGGATGTAGCATAGATGGGGAGGAAAGGGGGCAGACCTACCCGGTGAAAACGAATCCCACTGACGCACCACGTGACCGAGCCTCACCGTCTAGACTGCGCGAGTGTCCGCCCACCGGGCCCACCGCCCGTGTGCTAACTTGCAAAGGAGAAATGGCTAACAGTGAGACATTCAGCTCCATTCAAAAGGAAACCAAAATTAAATAAACCACTAAACACACACGAGTTATTGTTCTCCTAGCTGCCCGTCTTACTACGGGAGAGATAAG
>NW_024423319.1:118325220-118326137 GCF_017311325.1 Ursus maritimus
CAGTAATAAACTTCAGATTTGTGATTTTTGTTTCTAATCCTGATACAGATTTACACTATTTATGAATACATATTTATTGCTTGAAAATATTTGTGAATGGAATGCTGTTATTTTTTCCAGATTTACCTGCCATTGAAATTTTAAGGAGTTCTGTAATTTCAAACACTACTCCTATTACATTTTCTATGTGTAAATAAAACTGCTTAGCATTGTACAGAAACTTTTATTAAAATTGTTTAATGTTTAAGTGGTTTTCCACTGAGTTTTAAAAAAGACTTTCTGTTAAGACCTAGCTTTTGTTCCTTTTCAAATCTGATTATATATATTTTATATATACGTATATATTCACTCATGTGTATAACATAAAAATAAAAATATAAAATTGTATAAAGATAAAAACAAATTTTAAAATTTCCACATTTATGATCGTTTTTGAGGTGCCTACTGTAAAGTATTGCTTACAAAAGTATGCTTATTTTTAAAGTAAATGTCTTTTAGCTTGTTTCATTAAGTTAGTTATTGCAATGATAGCCAATAAATAATTGCTGGCAAAATATATATTAGAAAACAAATACTGAATTTTAAAGGGAACATTGTATATAAAGTTTGGTAGATCACTTATTTACTATAGAAAAGAGATTCAGAATGGTGATGGCTTCTACTTTAGAGAATAAATATGTTAAATGACTTATTTTTTAAAATTAGATAACTTTAAATTCCATGCTTTCTGATTGTTGAATGTAGCTGAGGAAGGAAAGAGGGGAGATACTCAAATTCTGTGTCACTGATAATCAATTTTAACAAGTTTTATGAAGGCTTTTATTTCATACGAACAAATAAATTAATCATAGTATCTCATTTTATAGTAACACCTGGTTTCTACCTCTACTGTGTGAAGCATTTGGCATGTATTCTTT
>NW_024423319.1:118326230-118328973 GCF_017311325.1 Ursus maritimus
TAATCTTGTGAACTGCCTAGATGGACTATGTTTATGAATTATCTCTTCTCAAACAATTTTCAAGTATTCTGGCTTCCTAGAAATAGTTTTAAGAAAAAACTTAGAGATATTTTACTAAATTAGGTAATAATTTTTCAAGAGTTAAAATTGTAACAGCAATCATGTATAATTTCAAAGGAAAATAATTGCAATTTTGTTTTAATGAAGGAACAAAAAAGTACTTCATGCTGCTCAGATATTTTAATTACGATTACTTTAGTAATTCTTCGGTAAATGCTCTTATCCAAAAGTCATTGATAATAAAAGTCAAGACATACTTCTCTCCTCCCAACAAAAGTTCCAAACCAACCCCCAGGAAACAAAGATTATTAACTACTAATACTGTATCTGAGTTTTTCTTAACCACTTCTGTTTTGTATTACTTACAAAACATATTACTGTCTCATCTCTTTTTGAAGTGATTAACTGCCACGATTAATGTAAATTGAATTTATTGAATTGACTTAGACATGAAAATGATTTAGTTGTGTTTCTTTATAAACATATATTTGGATTATATGTTAAGAATTGTACTTTTCAGAAGCTTACAGTCATTAAATAGGACAGGAAATGAAAATCAAATATATCAGTATCACTTTGAGGTATCTCTAGATAATGAGGTCCTCTCATCTATTTTCAACAATTTAATGTCCTCTGTAATTTGGATTGGGATGGTATTAAAGAAATAGATTCTCCATTTTTGTTCTTTTCACTCCTAGAGGTGTGAGACTCATTAAGATCACTATCCACATTTTCAATTAAATTTGTATCATAGCACACACATTATTTAGAAAAAGACCATAATCCACAAATTACATAAAACAGGAGATATTAATCCACAAAGAGTGAACTCAGTCATATTCTTTTCTATTCGTTACAATTTAAATAGGAACTCTTCTTCATGGCATATAATTTATGAAAATTATAAATTTTGTATTTCTGCTATGAATATTCAATTGAACCTGCTATATTTACCAAAGTCTTGGCTTCTGCCTTGTCCAAAGAAGTAGACGGAGAATTAGGAACTTCAAGTTTGTCATACCTCAGAGTAGGCTGGAAGTTAAAAGCCAGCAGAGGAGAGAGGAGAACCAAGAATTCTTTGGAACAAAATTACATAACAAGGAAGTGATACTAGAGCAAAGAAAAAATTTAAGAGAAAAGAGGAGGTAACATTTGTCAGATCAGAGCTTTAGGAAAAACCATGTCTAAATCCTGAAAAGAGTATAACTAGAAAGATGTTAGCATAGCAAGTGACATTAGTTCGAGCAGCTTTAGTGAAGAAATGGGAGTAGACTGATTGCCGTGTGAGGCTAAGAGCTGAGAGTATGAATTTGAGAGGAATCAGTTGTGTCCAGAAAGCCTCCACCTAGGAGATTATCTTGGTTGCTATATGCTAGACAGATTACCAACTTTATTTTATTTAGTTTTTATTTTATTTTTTTTTAGTAATCTACGCCCAACAAGGGGCTTGAATTCATGAACTTGAGATCGAGTCACATGCTCTTCCAAACTAAGACAGCCAGGTAACCCCAGATTACCAAATTTAAGCAACACTTTTATAGCATTGACCTCTAGAGTGCTTTTACAGTACTGTTCTGTTTCAGTATTTGAAACAACCCAGATAATGTTTTGCTTTGGAAGTAAACATTTTTCAGCATGTCTGTTTGGTTTTAGTATGACTGAATTATACTATACTGTCATGCACTTGTGCAGAGCATCATTCAAAGGGTTTTCCAAACATACGCCTATTTTAACCTTTGGTGATCCTTTAAGTTAGACACTGTTTTATCTTTACTTTACAGGTAAGGTATTAGGGATGGAAAGATAAATATTTAAAATCTGGCTATGTAACTCCGGAGTGAGTGTTGACTCCTTCCCCCAATAGAAAACTTGGAATTGCAGAATGCTTACAAAACCTTTGTGTTTGAGGAATCTTTTCATTGTGATGTCTTTGAATTTGAAAACCTGAGAAGTAGGCATATATATTTTGTTTCTTAATTACATCTTATTTTTCACATAATTGGACATTCACATGCAATGGTAAGAAAGTAATAGTGTTCCTCTATATAGGTTAGTCACTTTTCCCCAAAGGAAATATCCTGCAAAACTGTAGTGTAATATGCTATTCAAGATATGAATGTTAATACAGTCAGTATACAGAATGTTGCTTTCACCGCATGGATCCCTCATGTTGCCTTTTAATATTCAAATCCACTTTGACTTCCTGCCTTTTCCTGTCCTTGACTATAGCGAAATTGTTATAGTCTCTCTATCTCTAGCCATTTCAGGAATATCCTAAGGGAACTGTAAAACATGTCACTTTTTGGTAAGGGCTAGATTACACAGTGTAATCCCTAGAGATGTGTTCAGCTTGTTAGTATGTATCACCTTTCTGGTTTTGTTACTGAGTAGCATTCAAGGTATGGATGTACCACAGTTTAGCCATTTACCCAATGAAGAACATCTGTGTATGCTGTTAGAGCTATACTAAATAAAGATACTGTATTTATCTACAGCTGTTGTTTGGGTGAACAGAGATTTTATTTTTGTGGGGTAAATGCTTAAGAGGACAATTGCTGGGTTATATAGTATTTGCACACTTAGTTTAAAACAGGAATTTTTTTCCCCCAGAGTGTACCATTTTACATTCCTTTAAATTTCTAGGAATTGCTCCAGTTTTTTTTCAAGTAATGAAAATTTCTCA
>NW_024423319.1:118329039-118334224 GCF_017311325.1 Ursus maritimus
TGTTTTGTGATTTAGTCCATATTTCTCAGTCTTGCCAGAGATTTATTAATATATCCCGGTTTGTTTTGGGAACCAGAATTTTGTTTTATTGACTTAAGTTTTTTCCATTTTATTGATTTCTTTTCGTTACCATATTCTTCTTATGCCATACTTTGGGTTTATTTTAATGGGTGGTTTTTGTATGTAAATGTGGGAACTTATATTTAAGATCCTTCCCTGAAATATTTGCAAATGTCTTATTAGATAAAGGGCTAGTATCCAGAATCTATAAAGTACTTATCAAACTCAACACTCAAAGAACAAATAATATGGTCAAGAAATGGGGAGCAGGCATGAACAGACATTTCTCCAAAGACCTACAGGTGGTCAACAGATAATGAAAAAATGCTCAACATCTCTGGGCATCACGGAAATTGAAATCAAAGCCACAAGATAACCACCTCACACCAGTCAGAATGACTAAAATTAACAAGTCAGAAAATGACATGTTGGTGAGGGTGCAGAGAAAGGGGAAACCTTTCACACTGTTTGTGAAAATGCAAACTGGTGTAGCCACTGTGGAAAACAGTATGGAGCTTCCTCAAAAAGTTGAAAATAGAGCTACCCTATAACCCAGCAATTGCATTACTAGGTATTTACCCCAAAGATACAAATGTAATCTGAAGGGGCACCTGCACCCCAATGTTCATAGCAGCAATGTCCACATTAGCCAAACTGTGTAAGGAGACCAGATGCCCATCAACAGATAAATGGATAAAGAAGATGTGTATACATGTGTATATATACACACACACAGTGGAATGTTACTTAGCCATCAAAAAAGAATCTTGCCATTTCCAACAATGTGGGTAGAACTAGAGGGTATTATGCTAAGCAAAATAAGTCAATAGGAGAAAGACCGTTCTTTCACTGATGTATGAGTATATCCTCCTGTGGAATCTAAGAAATAAAACAGGATCATAGGGGATGAGAGGGAAATAAAAAATAAGACAAACTCGGAGACAAAAAACCGAAAGAGACTCTTAATCATAGGAAATAAACTGGAGTATTGGAGGAGAGATGGGTGGGGGTTGGGGTAACAGGGTGATGGGTATTGAGGGCACGTGATGTAATGAGCACTGGGTGTGATACATAACTGAGTAATCAGTGACCTCAAATTTAGGTAAATAAAGCAGGTAGGGATGTCATTGAGCAATGGACAAAAAAGTCGTCTTTTACTATACACATGTAGTAAAATAAATTTTTTTCATTGCTTTTGCTGTGTTGTGTCTCCCATATGGTGGGTTGCATTTTATGTTTTATTCAGTATTATGTAAAATTTCTATGGTCTTTTCCTCTTTTCTTAAAAAACATTTAGAATTGGGACGTCTGAGTGGCTCAGTCAGTTAAGCATCTGCCTTTGGCTCTCAGGTCATGATCGAGTCCCACATGGGGCTCCATGCTCAGCAGAGAGTCTGCTTTTCCCTTTGCCTCTGCTGCTTCCCGTGCCTGTGCACACACTCTCTCAAAATAAAAAAATATAGTTTTTTCGAATTGTATTTATTTCCAAGAGTTTGGATATTTTCCTGGTTATTGTCTTCCTGTGTTAATGATTTCTACTTTGGTTCCATTTTGGTCAGTATATTGTGTATCACTTAATTTCTTTTAAATTTGTTGATGTTTGCATTTTCTCAAGTTGTAATCTTTGTAGAATGTTTCTGTGGGGCAGGAGGTTGAAAAATGTGTATTCTGCTTTCAGTAGGCGTGTCGGTGTATTTTAATTAGTACATTTTGGTTGATTATAAATTGGGTCTGGTTTTTTTTTGTATCCTTGCTGATACTCTGTTTAGTAGTTTTGTCAGTTGCTGTGTCACACTTTCTAAAATACCCAACTTCAGAACACCTGGGTGGCTCATTCAGTGAAGCGTCTGCCTTTAGCTCAGGTCATGATCCCAGGGTCCTGGGATGGAGCCGCACATTAGGCTCCCTGCTCAGTGAGAAGTCTGCTGCTCTCTCTGCCTGCTGCTTCTCCTGTCTGTGCTCTCTCTTTCTCTAACAAATAAACACAAATCTAAAGTAAGTAAAATACACAAGTTCAGATTTGGGATTTATGTATTTCTCTTTTCAGTTGTAATTCTTTTTGTTTAATTTATTTTCAAGCTCTTTTATATGCACGCTTAAACATTTAGGATCATGTTTTCTTGGTGGTTTGATCTTTGTTATTATGTATCATCTCTGTTTTTAACAATTTTCTATGCTCTGAAATATACTTTATCATATACTAATAGAGCAGCTCCCTCAAAAAAGTTTTGTTGATTTTACTTTCAACTTAAATAATAAATTTGTAGTAAATTTATTTAAGTAGTATGTAGTTGTCTTTTAAGCCACTTTGCGAATCTTTGAATATTGAGTAGTGTATATATAGAATTCACATTTAAGATAGTACTGGTATTTTACTGTGACATTGCTGTTTTTATTACATTTTCAGTTTTTCTTCCTTTATTTCTCGTATTCTGTTAATATTTTCTTTCCCTCTGTGACTTGACTTGAAAATGTTTTGGAATTCTGTAGTAATCTACATACAGTGTTTTGAGTATGTTCTTTTGACTAGTTTTCTTAGGAATTGTTATAGGTGTTTTAAACATACATTTGAAACTTAACCCTGCCTACCCTGTCTACCTTCCAAATAAAGTATGGAACTTTACTTCCCTTTATCTTTTCAACTTTTAAATAATATTTTCTTTATATTCGCTGAGCATCACATCACATGGTGTTATAGTCAAGAAATTCCTGAGCAGTTACTACCTTCACCCTGATTTTTACTTGTTTTTCATGATCCCTCTCTGAAGCTTCGGCCCTTCTATTACATTTCCTTTTTGTTTAGAGAATTTGATTTGGCCTTTAAATAAGGTTTTTAGCAACTAATATTTTGAATTTTCTTTCATCTGAGACTGTTTTCATTTCTCCTTAAAATCTGAAAGAAAACTTTATTAGTTTTGCAGCTCTGGATTGACATTGTTTTTTTGTGTTGTGTTTGTTTTTAAGTACTTGAGAAATCCTGTGTCATTTCCTTCCAGCCTGTAACTTCGAATCCCAAATCCCCTGGTGTTCAAATTCTTTGAGCTCTTATAATTTGTCTTTGTCTCTGACTTGCTTTCAGCATTTTCTTTTTTTTTTGGTCATTAGTTTTCAAAAGTTTAATTATATGTTTAATGTGAATTACTTTGATTTTACCTATTTGATATTCAGTTAGCTTCTTCATTAGGTTAGATACTGATCTTTGACAAATATGGGATGTGTGAGCAATTACTTTTTTGATAGTTTCTTTAGTCTCACTCTCCTTTTCTGTTACATTGGAGAATGTTAGCTCGTAAGTCCACTGACCTCTAGCACTTTGTGTTCATTTTTTTCAGCCTGTTTTCTTTTGTTAAGCTAGGTTATTCTGACAATCTGTTCTTGTTCTTGTCTTTTACATTGTATTACTGAGCCAGTCTGTTGTGTTTTATATTATGATTCATGGGTTTTTATGTTCTGTGCTTTACGTTTGCTTTTTTTATTGTTATTTCTAGTTCTTTGCTGAGATTTTCTATTGGTGGTTTCAAGAGATTTGTGATTTCCTGTTGAAGTATTTATATGATTGTTTAAACAATCTCAGATACGTTCAGCATCTGATTCATCTTGGTATTTTTATCTGTTAATATTTCCTTCATATTATGATACTCTAGGATTTTGTTTCTGTTGTATCCTAGATATTTGTCATTGTATTATCAGGCTCTGGATCCTATTTAAACATTTTTCAGACCCCCTGGTGAGATGGAGCCTGAGGGCCAGTGGGGTGTGTGTGTTCAACCTCCTCCTGGGGTCCCTCTGACACCACCCCCACAAAAGAGGGGCTTTGCCATTGTCTTCTTGAGACCAGTGGGACAAAATTCAGCTCCTTTCTGGCAAAAAAAGGTGAGTCTGGTCTTGCAATTGGATTACCAAATGATACAGGTTGGCAAACAGGAATGTGTTGTCTTGGACAAGCCTTATATTACTAGATTTTTTTCATCTCTGGAATATGATTGTGATTCAGTTGCATTGGAATCCATAATTGTTAAAATTTTAAAGATTTTATTTATTTCTTTGTGAGAGAGAGCACAAGTAGGGTGAAGGGCAGAGAGAGAAGCAGACTCCCTGCTGAGCAAGGAGCAGGATGCTGGACTCAATCCCAAGACCGGAACCTGACCTGAGCCGAAGGCAGACGCTTTACGGACTAAGCCACCCAGGCGTCCCCTTAACTGTTAAAATATTACAGTGACAAACAACCCATGAAGATGCAGCGAAGAACGGTATGATGGGAGAAATACTTCCTATTTTTAAGTAATAATAGATGTCTGGGGCACCTGGCTGGTTCATTTGACAGAGCATGGGACTCTTCATTTTAGGATTGGGAATTCAAGCCCTACATTAGGGGTAGAGTTTACAATAACAAATAATAAAAACTTAAAAATACTCAAATAAATCTTGAAAAGGTGTGGAGATGCCTCGGTGGCTCAGTTCGTTAAGCATGACTCTCTGATTTCAGCTCAGGTCATGATCTTGTCCTGGAATGGAGGCTCCTCAGTGCAGTCTTAATGCTTAAGAGTCCCTCTCCCTGTGCCTCTCCCCTTCTCCACATTCTTGCTCTCTCTCATACATTAAGTCTTCAGAACAGTAAAAGTAAGGGACGCCAGGGTGGTTCATTTGTGTAAGCATCTGTCTTCAGCATGGGTCATGATAGGATCAAGTCCCACATCAGGCTCCCTGCTGAGTGGGGAGTCCACTTCTTCCCCACCCCACCCCCTTCCTTGCACACACTTTCTCTCTCTCTGAAATAAAATCTTTGGAAGAAAACATGATGAGGGAGGCTGGCAGCCCACACGCAGTTGGTTAAGTGTCTGCCATCGGCTCAGGTCCTAATCTCAGGGTCCTGGGAATGAGCCTGGCACCCTGCTCCCTGCTCAGTGAGGAGTCTGCTTCTCCCTCTCCCTATGCTTCTCCCCTTGCTTGTGCTCTAGCTCTCTGTGTCAAATCAATCAATCAGTCTTGAAAAAAAGATGTCATTTCTGCTCATTATTCTTCACTATTAGTATATTCAGTGTTCAGTGAAATATGTGCTTTGACACTTGTATTATAATAGACGATATTTAGTTTTTACTTTACATAATTGAGCCCTTTCTGATAA
>NW_024423319.1:118334282-118335918 GCF_017311325.1 Ursus maritimus
CTTAAGTTATGCAAAAAAGGAGTTCTAAAGATCTTTGCAACATATAGTGCCTGACAATACAGTATCATGCACTTAGAATTTTAAGTGGGTTCTCTCATGAAGCATGAGAGACTGTGGACTCTGGGAAACAAACTGAGGGCTTCAGAGGGGAGGGAGGTGGGGGATTGGCATCAGCTGGTGATGGGTAGTAAGGAGGGCACGTATTGCATGGTGCACTGGGTGTTATACGCAAACAATCGTGGAACACTACATCAAAAACTAAGGATGTACTGTATGATAACTAATGTAACAATAAAAATTATTAAAAAATAAAGGAAAGGGGCAAAAAATAAAGAATTTTAAATGGGTATATCTTGTGTTCATATTCTTACAACAATGGGATACACACAAACACACATAAAGGGTTCGATATCCATGCCTATAGATTATAATCCCTGAGTTTTTACCATATATACATATTATATATATGCATTAAATATATGTATATACATATACACATTATATAAATGTGTATATTACATACACAGTGTTTCTATTACACACACAATATACACATAATATAAATGAGCTTTAAAACTTACCTTAATTTCAGTGCCCTGTGTATGTAGTTAAAAGACCTATTAAATAGGCTGGGTTGGAGAAAGCAAGGCAAAACAAAATCATGTCCTACATTAATTGCTTTTTAAAAAATCTACAAAAGGTTAAACAATAGAATATATATATGAAAGATTTCTGTGTAAACACAGGCCCTACCAGTTACTATTTTAATGACTTTGGGAAAATTATTTAACCTCCCTGTGCCTTGGTTTCCTTGTTTGCAAATTGCAGGTGAAATGCTAGTATTTACCTTAAAGGATTATTGTGAGGAAAGAAGAAAACAATATGGTAAATACAGTGCCTGCCATTGTATGCTGTACTCATTTCCACCATAATGGACAAAAGTGAAATCATTAGCATTGCCTATTTAAAACGGTGGTTCTTACAATTTTTCATGCCATGCAGACATGTAAAGTAATATATTCTCACTGCTTATGTGATTAAAGAAGTAATATTATGGATATGAGCATAATGTCCATTATTACAGACAACTATTTTATATGTAGATTTTGTTGCATATTTATACATGGCCATCTTTATGTATCCATTTTACTTGATTGCTCCTTTAAAACATATATATAGGACTTTTTAAAAATATTTTATTTATTTATTTGACAGGCAGTGAGAGAGGGAACATAAGCAGGGGGAGTGGGAGAGGCAGGAGCCCCGCTGAGCAAGGAGCCGGATGCAGGGCTGGATCCCAGGACTCTGGGATCATGACCTGAGCTGAAGGCAGACACTTAACCGATTTAGCAACCCAAGTGCCCCAGTAATACTCCTTTTAGAAGTATACTTACTTTGGTGCACATTACTTAATACTAATGATTAGTAGGCTATACATAGGCTTGTCCCTCTGCTACTACCTGTTTTAGTTAAATTGCTTACCAAAAGTTAATTGTGTCTACTTTCAAATGTGTTTTTTCCAGTTTTAGTAACTGAGTTATATGAAAGGACATAAAAGCAGAAAAAAACTAGTCTTTCCATATTAACTAAAAACAAATGCTTTAGAAAGAAATGTATTATGGAAATATTTAGAGGC
>NW_024423319.1:118336165-118339337 GCF_017311325.1 Ursus maritimus
ATACACTTAAAGTCAGTATTTGTAATTCAAAAGTCCCTTGTTTTAATCAATTGGTTAGTATTAACCTACCCATTACTGTTCCCATTTAAGGCATCAAAGGCGTTTCTACTGTATTTGAAGGTATACAGTAATATACTCATTTTCATTTTTTAGGAAAGTTTAAACAATAAAAAGGACTACCTACCAATTCAAATTTGAATGTGGAGGTTAAGTATGAAAAGTACTAGTCTACTAATTCTAAACAGTCAAAGGATTACTATGAATAATATGACATTAATAAAAACTTAGAGATTGTCGCAAATTTTTTTGCTTTTATATTCTTTGAAGCAAAACAAGAAATACTAACCCAAATATTTGGTAAGAATATTTATTGTGAGTCTTATCAGATAGAGAAATTAGAAGAGGAACTATGAAATAAGTATTTTAGGAAATACATTTGTAACATCTAACAGCATTAAAAAAATCCAATAAAACTGTTGTAGCTATAAAAGCTGCATATGAATTGTTTCTAGAAAATCATTTTAAACTAAAACAGCTATATTTGGTCTGTATTGAGCAATAATCTTACAATGAACAATTTTTTGTACTTCAATATTGTGGTTTGTTTTAGAAGTGGTCCAAATAGAGCAACTTCATTTTAACTTCTTATCCCTTCACTATCAAAAAGCTTTTTATGATGCGTTTGCAATCTATTACTTTTAGTATAGAGAAGGAATGTTTTTTTACATTTCATTTCAATTAGCCAATATATAGCACATCATTAGTTTTAATGTAGTGTACAATAATATATCAGTTGTGTATTAGCCCTCAGTGCTCATCACAACACGTGCCCTCCTTAATGTCCATCACCCAGGTATCCTATCCACCCACCTACCTTCCCTCTTTTAAGCTGTGGACACCTATAGTTTCTCATGGTTTATCTCCCTCTCTGATGACTTCCCAATACAGAGAAGGAATCTAGGCACTCTTTGGAAATCTAGATTATCATTATACAATTATTGTTATACTTTGCTGCAAACTACCTTTATGACTAGTTTTGATGAGAGAAATGTGGCTGGAAAAAAAATAAGTCTGCAAATCAAGGAAGTCACTAAACTTGAATTATCAGTTCTGTACCACATTTAAGTAAGGAAGAAAGGGACATTTATAAAGTGTTATTGGAATTAATTAGAAAAAAATTACAAACAGAACAGGTTTGTAGAAATAAAGATAGGATCCGAAACCAGAACTTGGATCAAAATTTAAATTAAACCAGGGAGTGAGAACATTATTAAAGAGATGAAATATTTGAAGCAAGTTAAACTGCTCAGATTGTTCTAATTTTTCTGAAATAAGAACAATATCCTCTTTTACCATTGATAAAATCTGTAGGTGATTTTTAGATTCTCTGTTCTTGAGGATAAGATTTCATGAGCTTTTATTACACATTTATCCAGGTTATTTGGCTCTTTGGTTAATCTTTGCATTTTTACATACGACTCTTTCCACAGCTGAATTTATGTAATGTTGAAGATTTTAAAAAGATAAGTTGTATAACATGAAAGTGAGCTTTCATCATATAAATATTTCTTCTAACAGTTTGGTCTTACTATGAAAACATGCATAAAGGGTGGTGCCTTGGTAGCTCAGTCAGTTAAGCTGTGGACTCTTGATTTCAGCTCAGGTCATGATCTCAGGGTTGTGAGATGCTACGTTAGGCTCCAAGCTCAGTGTCTTCTTGATTGTCTCTCTCCCTCCCCCCATCCCAATCATGTGCTTGCTTTCTCTCTCAAATAAATAAAATTAAGTTTAAAAAAACAAACATAAAAACATGCATAAAGAGAAAATGGTTTGCCGCCCATCCTTCTGTATTTATCCCCTGAAATGTCCTAAATCCTTAGTCTCACCCAAGGAGACTGACCTTACAGTTAGGGAAAAATTCCTTCAGATGCTGTTTTGTACACAGATATGGTGTGGTAGTTTTTTGATGTGTTGTCTCATGATGATAGAAAACACAATTACCATGGGGGAAGGGTGGGATAATGAGATTTGAAATTGTGGAAAATTATTGTTTTATTTCCATAGTTTAACTTGTAGTTTTTTAATTTATATCAAATAATTTCCTAGTGCTTTTTTTTTATAGGCAACTTCAATCTAGATACCATGAATAATTTTTATGACAACATAAAACCTGACCCAGTTGTACCACCCAAGCCAACTTAAAAAGAGTAGTGAAATCTCACAAACATCATAGAAATAAATACAAATTCTTTGGAAGTGTTTCTCCCCAGATATTCATTAACTTGCTAAGCAAAAACAAAACCAAAACCAAAACCCAGCTTGCAGAGGCCGCCGCCCCGGAGCCGCCCGGCCGCCCAGCCATGGTCAACCTCACCGTGTTCTTTGACATCGCCTCAGACGGCGAGCCCTTGGGCCGCGTCTCCTTGAAAATGTTTGCAGACAAAGTTCCAAAGACAGCAGAGAACTTCCGTGCTCTGAGCACTGAGGAGAAAGGATTTGGTTATAAAGGTTCCTGCTTTCACAGGATTATTCCAGGATTTATGTGCCAGGGTGGGGACTTCACACGCCATAACGGCGCTGGCGGCAAGTCCATTTATGGGGAGAAGTTTGATGATAATTTCATCCTGAAGGACACGGGTCCTGGCATCTTCTCCGTGGCCAACGCAGGACCCAACCCAAACGGTTCCCAGTTCTTCATCTGCACTGCCAAGACCAAGTAGTTGGATGGCAAGCACGTGGTCTCCGGTAAGGTCAAAGAGGGCATGAACATTGTGGAGGCCATGGAGCGCTACGAGTCCAGGAACAGCAAGACGAGCAAGAAGATCACCATTGCTGACTGTGGACAGATCTAATAAATCTGACTTGTGTTTTAACTACCAGACCATTCCTTCTGTAGCTCAGGAGAGCACCCCTCACCCCCACCTGCTCGAAATACCCCAGAAACTCTGTGCTCTCACTGCAGTTCTGCCTGCTCCATGGTTCTTTCCTCCCAGGTCTAGCCGGATTGCACAGTTCAGTTTATGATGATGAAATAAAACCTAAACCACAAAAACAAAAAACAAAAAAACCGAAGTTTTGCTTATTTAAGATTATATAAAATCATTGGGGCGCCTGGGTGGCACATGGGGCGCCTGGGTGGCACAGCGGTTAAGCGTCTGCCTTCGGCTCAGGG
>NW_024423319.1:118339518-118344177 GCF_017311325.1 Ursus maritimus
TAATGTGGCAATGATGTAATTTTCAACCTAAAGAATAGTTCTTTTAAATAATTAGAATTTGTAAAGATACTATACTGAAAAATGTGCCAGACTAAATGTGCAAGTTAAATCTGCAAGAGGTGTGAGATTACTTGTCAGGTAAAAAACAATCATCATGTAATTAAAAGTGGTTTTAAAGGCCACAGAACCAAGTTTGGAGAAATTGTATATTGGTAATTATTAACAACCTAAAGAATAGTTCTTTTAAATAATTAGAATTTGTAAAGATACTATACTGAAAAATGTGCCAGACTAAATGTGCAAGTTAAATCTGCAAGAGGTGTGAGATTACTTGTCAGGTAAAAAACAATCATCATGTAATTAAAAGTGGTTTTAAAGGCCACAGAACCAAGTTTGGAGAAATTGTATATTGGTAATTATTACAAAAAATTATTTAAAAAATGATTTGATATTAAATATGATCAACTCTTTTCCTTATTTTAATGTGCTAAATACTTAGTAGGCATGTCTGAAGAAATTATAATAGTCATGTAAATATATGAAACAGATCTCTTTTTTTTTAAGATTTTATTTATTCGACAGAGATAGAGACAGCCAGCGAGAGAGGGAACACAAGCAGGGGGAGTGGGAGAGGAAGAAGCAGGCTCATAGCGGAGGAGCCTGATGTGGGGCTCGATCCCGTAATGCCGGGATCACGCCCTGAGCCAAAGGCAGACGCTTAACGACTGCACCACCCAGACACCCCTAAAACAGATCTTTTAAACATACCACAGAACCCTGAAGTAGAACCCACTTACAACCTTAATTGATTTTTTATGAATTGCCATCAGTGAAGAAAACAGTCTTTTCAACAAGTAATACTGGAAAACCTAGATATTGACTTGGAAGAAAATGAATTTTTTAAAAAGTAATCTCCAATCCCAACATGGGGCTTGAACTGACCCTGAGATCATAAGTTTCATACTCTATTGACTGAGCTGGCCATGTACCCCAGAAGAAAGTGAATTTTGATCCATTTTGTACATCTATGCAAAAAATTCATTTTTAAAAGATTTTACTCACCTCTTCGAGAGGAAGAGAGAAAACAAGCAGGAGGAAGTGGCAGAAGAAGAGGGAGAAGGAGACTCCCTGCTGAGAAGGGAACCAGACGCTGGGACTCACTCCCAGGACCCTGAAATCATGACCCCAGTCCACACAAACACTTAACCCACTGAACCACCCAGGCACCTCAAAAAACTCATTTATCTAAGGGTAAAAACAAAAACTATAAAACTGTTTCCAAGAAAAACATCTGGAGACTATCTTTGTGGCTTACGGATGCACAAATTGTATTGTCAGAACACTGGAAGCAACAAGAAGAAAAAATTGGCAAATAAGCTATTGAATAAAATAAGAACTGTTGATCAAGATTTTGTTAAAAATGTAAAAAGGTACACCACAGTCTGGGAGAAAATTATTTCAAGCTTATTTCTGACAACGGAGTAATGTCCAGAACAAATGAGCAAATTCTACAACTCAATAATAAATAAAATAGATAATAAAATACAATTAAAATAAATAGTAAAAACAATTCAATAGAAAGTGAGCACAGCAAATTTGAACAGGTAACTTCATAAATGAATACATGTGAATGTCAAATAAACATGTCAACTTCCATAGTGATCAGAGAAATACAAATTAGTTATAAAACTAAATATATACATAATCTATGACTCATTATTTGTATTTCTAGCTGTACACAAGAGAATTAAAAGCATATGCCCACCATACGCCCACAAGAATGTTCTCAGCATCTTCATTTGTAATAACTTTAGAGTGGCAACAGCTGATAAGCACACAGAAAAACTGCAGTATAAATAAATATCTAGTCCCTTTTTTTTTTTAAGATTGATTGATTGATTTTTAGAGAGACAGAACAAGTGGGATGGTCAGTGGAGGAGGGAGAGAAAAATCTCAAGCACGCCCCATGCTGAGTGCAGAGGCTGACCTTGGGCTCGATCACATGACCCAGCCATCATGACCTGAGCCGAAATCAAGAGTCAGACACAACCAACTGTGCCACCCAGGCACCTCTTGGCTTTAGTTCTTCTACAGACTGCTGAGGTCCCAACACAACTGAGAGAAAAACTGGAAGAATTAGTGTGATCTCCAGAGTACAGATGAATACCATGATACCCAGACAACACTTGATTGTCCTATTGTATTTGGAGTTTGCACAGAATGTCCAAAGACTTTTGTTCCCCTCTTAGAGTTATAACTAAAGGTAGGTATTCTTTTCTTTTTTCTTCAAGAATTACTTTCTAGGGGCGCCTGGGTGGCACAGTGGTTAAGCATCTGCCTTCGGCTCAGGGCGTGATCCCGGCGTTGTGGGATTGAGCCCCACATCAGGCTCCTCTGCTGGGAGCCTGCTTCTTCCTCTCCCACGCCCCCTGCTTGTGTTCCCTCTCTCGCTGGCTGTCTCTATCTCTGTCGAATAAATAAATAAAATCTTAAAAAAAAAAAAAGAATTACTTTCTACACTATTTCCAAACCTGCACTGTACAACAGAAATATAATATAAGCCATATATGTGATCTTAAATTTGCCAATAGCCACATTTTAAAAAGGAAAAAAAAAAAAACCTCATTTCAAATCTTGTGTACAAATATGAGTATTCTCTCAAAATTTCATGTGTTTTGTTGTTGTTGTTGTTTTTTAAGATTTTATTTATTCATTTGACAGAGAGAGAGACAGCCAGTGAGAGAGGGAACACAAGCAGGGGGAGTGGGAGAGGAAGAAGCAGGCTTCCCGCTGAGTAGGGAGCCCCATGCAGGGCCAATCCCAGGACCTTGGGATCATGACCTGAGCCGAACGCTTAACCGCTTAACAGCTAGGCACCGTGAGACAATGACTTTTTAGATACAACAGCAAACTTATCCATGAAAAAAAATTACTACTCTGGACATCATTAAAATGAAAAATTTTGTTCTGTAAAAGACACTGTAAAGAGGATGAGAAAACAAGACACAGACTGGAAGAAAATATTTATAAAAGATGCATCAGATAAAGGATTATTATCGAAATATACAAAGAACTTATATGAATGAACAACCCAATTTAAAATTGGGCAAAACTCTGAACAAACATATAACAAAAGAAGATATACAGATAATAAACAAGTATATGCAGAGTTGCTCAGTATTATATGTCATTAGGGAATTACAAATTAAAAACAGTAACACCAGACACATGCCCAAACAGTGACAACACCAAATGCTGCCAAAGATAGGGAATTCTCATGCATTGCTTCCGGGAATGCAAAAGTATACAACCACTTTGGAAGACAGTTTAGCAGTTTCTTACACAACTAACTTTACTCTTACTATAACATCTAGCAATCCTGGTCCTTAGTATTTGTCCAAATGATTTAAAAATTTATATTCACCCAAAACATACAAATAGACATTTATAGCAGCTTTATTCATAGTTGGAAAAACTTGGAAGCAATCAAAATGTTCTTTAGTAAATGAAATGTTAAACAGTTGTGTTATATCTAGATAATGGCATATTATCCAGCAGTAAAAAGAAATTGCTTTCAAGCCAATAAAAGACATGATGATATGCTATATAATTCCACTTACAACTGGAATCTAGATTTAAAAAACCCCAAAACCAAAAACAAACAAACTACTCCTTTAGCAACTTTCAGCTAAAGAATACAGTGGTGTTAACTATAGTCAAAATACTGTAGATGAGATTTCCAGAACTTATTCATTTTATAATTGAAATTTTGTATCCTTTGACCAGGAAGTCCTCACTTTTTCCACCCCACAATCCCTGGCAACCATCTTTCTACTGTTACTGTGAATTCAAATTTTTAAGACTCCACATAAAAATGCTGTCCATCTATGTTGTAGTAAGTCATTGGATTTCCTTCTTTTTGTCAATGAATAATATTCAGTATTTTAAACATATATCACATTTATTAAACAGGTTGTTTCTGTATCTTGCATATTATAACTAATGCATCAGTGAAATGAGAGTGCAGATAGCTTTTCAAGATTCTTATTTTATTTCCTTCAGGTATGTACTCAGAACTGGGATTGCTAGATCATATGATAGGTCTTTTTGCAGCTTCCTGAGGAACACCATACTGTTTTCCATAATGGTAGCAGAAATTTGCATTCCCACCAGCAGTGCACAAAGTTGCTTTCACTAACACTTATATCTCTTGTCTTTAATAGTAGCCATCCTAACATATTAGGTGTTAATTCATTGTCATTTTTACTTATATTTCCCTGACAACTGGTGACATTGAGCTCCTCTTCAGGTACCTCTTCAGGCCATTCATATTTCTTCTTTGCAAAAATGTTTGGGTCCTTTGACTACTTTTCAATAATGTTTTTTAACGGGTTTTTTGTTGTTAGTTTGCTGTTGAGTTGTATGAACTCATTATATATATTCCTCATATATATTCCTTAACAAATTATATATTTTGTTATATGTTCCTTAATACATATTTAATATATATATTATCCCTTATCATATGTATAATTTGCACATAGCTTCTCTCATTGCAGAGGTTGTCTTTTCATTTTAATTGTTACTTTGCTGTGCAAAACTTCTTAGTTTGATGTAAACCCACTTACTAATTTTTGCTTCTGTTGCTTGTACTTGCTC
>NW_024423319.1:118344533-118346347 GCF_017311325.1 Ursus maritimus
TTTTTACTCTAACGTAATGCAGTTCGGAATCAGAAGTGTGATGTCTCCAGTTTGCTTTGGCTACAGAGTCTTCATGCTTTCATGGATATTTTAAGATAGTTTGTTTCTGTTTCTGTGGAAAATGCCATTGAAATGTTTATAAACATCGCACTGAATCCGTACATCACTTTGGGTATATAATGGACATTTGAAAAATATTAATCTTCTGGTTAATGAACATGCGAGATATTTCCATTACTTTCTGTTTTTCAGTTTCCTTCAGCAATACTTTTTTTTTTTAAGATTTTATTTATTTATTTGACAGAGAGACAGCCAGCGAGAGAGGGAACACAAGAGGGAGAAGAAGACTCCCCACCGAGCAGGGAGCCCGATATGGGGCTGGATCCCAGGACCCTGGGATCATGACCTGAGCTGAAGGTAGACGCTTAACTGACTGAGCCACCCAGGTGCCCCACCATGGGCAAATTTTAGGTGTAGGCTTTCCTTTTGCCATACCATCCATATTTTTGTAATTCTGCTATGTTCCTTCTGGAACTTGTGATTTTTAAACAAAAGAGACCCAATAAATATAATATGAACACTCCCCTGAACAAACCCAAAATAAAATAAAATAAAATAAAATAAAATAAAATAAAATAAAATAAAATAAAATAAAATAAAATAAAATAAAATAAAATAAAATAAAATAAAATAAAATAAAATAAAATAAAATAAAATAAAATAAAATAAAATAAAATAAAATAAAATAAAATAAAATAAAATAAAATAAAATAAAATAAAATAAAATAAAATAAAATAAAATAAAATAAAATAAAATAAAATAAAATAAAATAAAATTTGAACAATGCCAGGGTTAGGGACACGCCACTCCCACCCAGTGAAAAATACATGTATAACTTTTAACTCCCCAAAAACTTAACTACTGATAGCATGTTGTTGAACAGAAGTCTTACAGATAACATAAACAGTTGATTGACACATACATTGTGTGTCATATATACTGTATACTGTATTCTTAAAAAGTAAGCTAGAGAAAAGATGCTATTAAGGAAATAATAAAAAAGAGAAAATACCTTTATAATATTGTTCCATATAAAATCTATCTATAGGTGGATCTTATTTTCTTATTATGAAATTAAATCTGATAAAGCTCCCACTTCACCAGTCACACTTTTTTTATTTGAGAGAGAGAGAGAGAGAGAATGCGTATGAGATGAGGGTGAAGGGGAGGGGCAGAGAGAGAGAGGATCTTAAGCAGACTCCATATCTTTTTTATTCCTCAGTTCCTTCACCATTGCTCTCTTTTGTATTTAATTCATTTTTTATTGTGTACTATTCTGATTCACTTCCCATTTCATTTTGTATATATTCTGTAGATGTTAGTATAGCCATGTGAGCTGTCTTGTTTACTGTTTGCATGGGATAACATTTTAAATCTTTTCTCTTTAAACCTATTTGCATCTTTGAATCTAAAACGAGTCTCTTATAGACAGCAAAATATATTTGGATCATGATGGTTGGATCAGATATAGTTGGACCATGTATTTTTTTGATCAATCCTGCCAATCTCTGCCTTTTAAAAAAGTTGTGGGGGAGCCCAAGTGGCTCAGTTGGTTAGGTGTCCAACTCTTGGTTTTGGCTCAGGTCATGATCTCAGAGTTGTGAGATCTAGCCCCAGGTTGGGATCTGTGCTCAGTGGGGAGTCTGCTTGCCCCTCTCCCACTTCTTCCCCCACCCCGACCCTGGCACTCTCTCTCTCAAAAAAAAATAAATAAAATATATAAAAATAAAAAATAAATGTTAGTACTAAAAAT
>NW_024423319.1:118346418-118392429 GCF_017311325.1 Ursus maritimus
TAACACACATACTGTATATCTGGAAATTGATACCACTGAGCAAATTTATTTTTAAATTCCTGAAGTTTGTAAACACATAAAATAACATCACAAAATAAGAACTATTACCTCATTTCCAACATGTTATTTATTTTTTGATAATATATTTTTAAAATAAAATGAAAAATCAGTAGCAATTTCTATAAAAAATCAATTTGTATTAACAATTCATTAGCATGGGAAGAATTAAGTTCTACCTTTGTTTAGGATGTTTCCTATATTAGAGTGCATTGGATGTTGATGATGTTTAAAAGAGCTGATTTGGAAAGGATAGTTTCTAAAAGTCAAAAGCCAGTGGGGTAAAGAGAAGCTACATATCTCTTATAGCTTCAACAAAAGGTATCAGAGAAAATGCATAGCCATATATTAAATTAACCTTGCTGGGAAAGGATGCTTGAAGTAGTGAACAACATAGAAATCAATAACTCACATATACATTGTTGGGGGTATTGAATAATATATTACATTTATATGTCTTTACTCCATTTTTAAAAATTATTTTCAGTTAACAAACAGTGTAATATTGGCTTCTGCAGAACTCAGTGATTCATCACTTACATACAACACCCAGTGCTCATCACAAGTGCCCTCCTTAATGCCCATTACCCATCTACCACATTGCCCCCACTCACTTCCCCTCCAGCAACCCTCAATGTGTTCTCTATTGTTAAGAATGTCATACCTTTTCCCCTTTCTCCCCCCCCACCCCGTGTTCATTTTTTTTTCTTAAATTCCACATATCAGTGAGATAATATGGTACTTGTCTTTCTCTGACTGGCTTAATATAATTGCTTAATATAATACCCTCTTTCCATTCACATCATTACAAATTATAAGATTTCTTTCCTTTTGATGGCTGAGTAATATTCCATTGTGTGTATACCACATTTTCCTTTTCTATTCATCAGTTGATGGCCATCTGGGCTCTTTTCATAGTTTGGCTATTGTTGATTGTGCTGCTATAGATATTGGTATGGAAGTACCTCTTTGAATCAGTATTTTTGCATCCTTTGGGTAAATACTTAGTAGTGCAATTGCTGGCTCATAGGGTAGCTCTATTTTTCACTATTTAAGGAACCTCCATACTGTTTTCCAGAGTGGCTGCAACAGCTTGCATTCCCACCAACGGTATAAGAGGGTTCCCCTTTCTCTGTATCCTTGCCAACAATTGTTTCCTGACTTGTTAATTTTAGCCATTCTGACTGGTGTGAGGTGAGATCTCTCTGTGGTTTTGATCTGCATTTCAGTGAGTGATGTTGAGCATCATTTCATGTGTCTGTTAGACATCTGGGAGTCTTCTTTGGAAAAATGTCTATTCACATTTTCTGCCCATTTCTAAACTGAATTATTTGCGTTTTGGGGGAGGGTTGAGTTTGATAAGTTCTTTATAGATTTTGGAAACTAACTCTTTATCAGATGTCATTTGCAAATATCTTCTCCTCTTCCAAATGTTGCCTCTTATGGTATTATTATCAATGAGTTTCTTTAAGTCTGTTTTTAATTGATTTATATACTTGGCTGCTCCCAAGTTGGGGGCATAAATATTTACAATTGTTAGATCCTACAAGAGTAGGAACTTTATTATGATAGAGTATCCTTATTTATCTCCTATTACAGTCCTTGGTTTAAAATATAGTTTGTCTGCTGTAAGTATGACTACTCCAGCTTTCTTCTGATGTCCATTAGCATGTTAGATTGTTCCCACCCCCTCACTTTCAATCTGGAGGTGTCTTTATATCTGAAATGAGTCTCTTGTAAGCAGCAATATAGATGGGTCTTATTTTTTATGCATTCTGATATCTTGTGTCTTTTGATTGGAGCATTTAGTCCAGTTACATTCAGAATAATTATGAATAAATAGGAATTTAATGCCATTTTATCACTTGTCATTGTTTCCAAAATTTTTCTCTATTCCTTTCTAGTCTTTATTACCTTTGGTTTTTTTTTTCCCCCCAAAGTATCCCCTTTAATGTTTCTTGCAGTGCTGGTTTAGTGGTCACAAATTCCTTTAGTTATTGTTTGTTGTGGAAACTCTTTATCTCCCCTTCTAGTCTGAGTGACAGCCTTGCTGGATAGAGTATTCTTGACTGCATATTTTCCCCATTTAGCATGTTGAATATATCATGCCACTCTCTTCTGGCCTGCAAAGTTTCTGTGGAGAGATCTGATGCCAAGCTGATTTGTCTTCCCTTGTAGGTAGGGATTTCTTTTCCCTAGCTGCTTTTCTTTATCTCTGCAAATTTTACTATGATATGGGAAGTTCTCTGTGCCTCCTGGATTTGGATATCTGTTTCTTTTCCCAGATTAGGGAAGTTTTCAGCTGTAATTTGCTCAAATAAACCTTTTGGCCCTATCCTCCCTCCCACCTTCTTCTTCTGGGACTCCCATGATACAAATGTTATTATACTTTAATGAGTCACTGAGATCCCTTAGTCTGCATTCATGATCCAATACTTTTGCTCTTCTTTTCAGCTTCATTATTTTCCATAATTTTATCTTCTATGTCACTTATTCATCCCTCTGCTTCTTCCATCTTTGTGACCATTACTTTGAATTGGTTTTGCAACTGTTATAGCACTTCTTTCTGCCTAATTTTTAGGTCTTATCTCTGCAGTAAGGGTCTCTCTGGTTTCTTCTATGCTTTTGTCAAGCCCAGCTGTTATCCTTATGATTGTTTAAAATTCTGATTCACACATATTACTTATATCTATTTTGATTAGCTCCCTGGTTGTGACTTCTTGTTCTTTCTTTTTGGGATGAATTCCTCCATCCTGGCTTTTTAAAATTATTATTCATTTGATACAGAGAGAGAGCAAGAGTAGGGGAGAGGTAGAGGGAGAGGGAGAAGCAGACTCCCTGCTGAGCTGGGAGCCCCACCCAGGGCTTGATATCAGCACCTGAAGATCATGACCTGAGCCAAAGGCAGATGCTTAACTATCTGAGCCGCCCAGGAGACCGCCATCTAGGCATTTTGTCTGCGTCTGACTTTTGTGTGCTAGGAAATCTTGTGACTGGTCCTAGTTCCACTGGAGCTGAAGCTTTGCAGAACTCTATGATCAGTTGACCTGGTGTCTACAAGGGTTTGTAGTGGTATTCTTGGGGAGGGCCTGCTGCAACTCTGGCTTTCAATCACATTTGCCCTAATACATAGGCCCCGGTAGAGCACAGGGAGGGGAGGGTTTGGTATAAGCAGCTCAAGCCTTCATTCTATGTGCTGTGCTGCTCATTGAGTCCCTCTGTGCCGATGAAAGGGGTAAAAAATGGCATAGGACCGCTCTCTTTCCTGGAGAGGGGAGTTTCCACCCACCACTCACCAGGATGCCCTTACAGAAGAGTGAACAATCTCCACTCTTGTGTCCCAGGCTTCCAGCAGATTCCTGCCTTCACCCTGTCTGTGTCCAAGCCATATGCCCATCTGGCAGCACAGTACTCCTGTGTTCTATCTCAGGCACACAGCTGGGTTTCATAACTCCAAATGTTAGGGACCCAGCACAGTGCAGACGCATGTTGATTCTCTTGGGGAGGGTCTTGACATGCTGGGTACTGTTGAGGTTGTAGGTGTTCAGAATGGTTTGATAATTATCTAGCTGAATTCCTGGGACCAGACAAAATTTAGGTCTCCTACTCCTCCACCATCTTGCTCAGTTCCTCCATATTTTTATTTTTTTAAAGGTTTCATTTACTTGAGAGAGAGAGAGAGAGCACAAGCAGGGGGAGCAGTGAAGGGAGAGGGAGAAGCAGGCTCCCTGTTGAGCAGAGAGCCAAACTTGGGACTTAATCCCGGGACTGTGGGATAATGACCTGAGCCAAAGTCAGAGGCTTAACTGACTGAGCCACTGAGGTATCCCCAATTAATATTTTTTACAAAAGATTTTAGTTATTTGAGAGAGAGAGCACAAGCAGGGGTAGCAGCGGAGGGAGAGGGAGAATCAGACTCCCTGCTGAGTAGAAAGCCTGATGCAAGACTTGATCCCAGGACCCCAGGGTCATAACCTGAGCTTAAGGCAGATTCTTCACCGACAGAGCCACCCACACGCCCCAACACAATTAATTTTAAACATTGGTATAAAATTTGATTTGAACAATTTTAGAAAAAGGAAAAATGATAACACAATGACTCTATAGTATGATTAACCTCTCTTAGATGCTTATACCACCTATAGGTCTAATGGCTTTCAAATGTACTTTCCATTTCTGATGGTGATCTTGCTACATCTGGAAGAAGACAATACAGTAATGCTGAAAAAGTCTCTATGTGGTCCTCTTAAGTGTCTTAAGGAATGTAAAAGCTGGGACTCTGTAAAATTCACTGTCTTTAAGAACTTTTGAAAACAGTTTTTAAGAAAATCCAACATGGCAGGAACCTAAATTATGAGACCAAAATATAAATGTCAGATTTGGTAGTTCTCAGTGACAATGGGGGAATTTCCAATGAGGGTGGTATGAGAAGGAATGGGGTGGTCAGAGATTTTTCTCTTCTGGCTTTTATGGCTCATTGATTTTTTTTTTCTTCTTTATTCTGTTCTTTACCATCACCCTTCATGTCTGAAGTCCATAGTGCCAGATTATCATGTAACTGCATAGTAAGTGTAGAAGCCTTATAGCTTTCTTCACTCACCTATCAAGTTCTGCCACTTCATGATCAAAAGCTGCTTTCATCAATCTGTAGGTATGGTCAGAGGAATTAAGAATCTCCTAAGATTTCATTTTTCATAGACTACTGAAAAATAGAGAACTAGACCTAAGCTAACAGGATGCGTTGGTGGATCACTAGCAGCTTTCTAAGCCAGTAGGCACTTCTCCACAGCTTCCTTCCTATCATTTTCCATGGCAAATTCTGCCAGATACCTGTGGTAGTCTCCTTTTAATTGAAATCCTTGGATTCTCCAGTGCTGGAATGAGCTGTTTGTTCAGTATATCTAAAATGTGACAAAAGATTAATTTAATTCAGTCTCAACCATTTTCTGATATTCCTGAATCATTTTTAGTTGTCTTCTCCTTTCCTGTTTTCTTCTTTCCAGTCAATCCTGCTGAGTATACTCCAGGAAGCTCTTGCGGCTCCAATCACATTTTATATGCAATAGATTGGAGGGTTCTTTCTTCAACTGTTAACTCCACATCTATCCCTGCAACTTTCTTCATTGATTCCTCCATTCTGTCCTAAGCCTGCTGGATCAACTACATGGCTCACCAGATACTCCTGATCATCTATAGTGTCAACAGCTCAGTGGGGTCTGAGGAATGGATGGAACTGAATAGAATCTCTGACTCTCTCAGTCTCTTGTTCTGTGCTGAGCAGCAAAAATGGTGGCATCTCAATTTTAATTTTCTTTTTAAGTTTTTACTTTAATTTGAATTAGTTAATATACAGTGTTATATCAGTTTCAGGTATATAAAATTCAGATTTCAAATTAAGTATAATTTTTAAATTAAAAATGTAACTCATTAAAAATGAAATTGTATTAATATTTTATTTTCTATATATTCCCAAAACTTTATTATTTCAAAATGTAATCAATGTAAAAAGTAATTTAATGATGTATTTCTTTTTTTAGACTGCATATAGAAAATTCAGTGTGTACACATCTCTGTTCAGAGTGGCCACACCTCAACTATTTGATAGTTACATGTGGCCAATGGCTACCATATTAGTGAAGGGCCCTGAAGTGGGAAACCAGTGCTGATATAGGAAGACTTACAGTGGCACTTCTGACGATACTCAGTAGGGTCTAGAATCACTCTTGTGGCCATGGACGTCCATTTCATGGCCTTCATCACACCTCCCTATAGGGTTGACTGGGCTTCCTGCTAAGCTTCTTTCCTGGAGCTCCTTTTCTGGCCCAACTCCAGGCCTGGTTTGTAGAGTGAAGAGAGGCCTCATGAATTATGTTGACTCAACTGAAGCCACCCTTTCTGGCCTCACCTATACTTCCTAACCTTTGCTCTACCAGGGCTCAACATTCTTCCTTCTCCCAGAGGTTCCATCACTCAAGTCCCAGAACGCCTTGCAGCCCATTCTGTCTGTAAAGCCAATCTGAGTTGCACTTAACATGAGGGAAAGTGGAAATCAGATTCGCTAGATTGTTCCTTGAAAATTCATGCTGGTTACCCAAGATCACCATCATTATAGGAGTTCATACATTTTATATCTAGTACCATATTTTTGTATTTTGGTGGATTACTGAATCCAAGTTTATTAGTCACCAGATTTCAGGAAATGCTTCATCTTTCTGAAAATTAATCCAATACATCTCTGTCTTCAGTTTACACTTATATATTTTCATAAAAATTACAGAAATAGTTATTTTGATCCATGCCTTCTGTTGTGACCAGTTGGATCTATGGGCTAAAGTCAGCCAAGATGGGAATAAAAACGCCGGGAT
The DNA here is from genome assembly GCF_017311325.1 of Ursus maritimus. Lineage (NCBI taxonomy): Eukaryota > Metazoa > Chordata > Mammalia > Carnivora > Ursidae > Ursus > Ursus maritimus. The sequence goes on from NW_024423319.1 coordinate 118,352,841, forward strand.
CACGCCCTGAGCCGAAGGCAGATGCTTAACCGCTGTGCCACCCAGGCGCCCCTAGAAAGTAATTCTTGAAGAAAAGAAGACTGCTTTACATAACTAGCCAAGGTCAACCTGTTAGTGGTAGACATTTGGTTGCTTTTACTTGTTCTCTACCAATAGGGAAATGGGATATAAATTACAGTATCAAACTAGCAGTGGCAGTGGGAACAACTAATTTGTGTTGAGTATTTACACATGCCAAGAAATGTTGAAGAATCTATGTGGATTATTTATTTTAGACTAACAACAATCACATATGAGGACAAAACAATGACTATTTTAGTTTTACAGATGGAGAAACTGAAGGACTGCTTTACATAACTAGCCAAGGTCAACCTGTTAGTGGTTGTTGAAGATGCCAAGCTTCACACTGTTGGCTCTGCTACCTTTTGCACTTCTTGTACCTGCCAGCTGGAAAAAGATTAGACTCTGGCCTGGGGCAGGGTGGCAGTGCAGCACTGGTTGTCTGAGGATTTGATAAGTCATAGAAAAACCTATTACAGTTTATATAACAATGCCTCTGAATGATATAATTCCTTTTTACTATTAAAATGTGATTTCTATTTTCTATTACAAACTGTACAAATGAACCTGAACCTGAAGTAGTTTACATTCCAGGAGCTCTGAATTTGGCATGGGATGACTATCCCAGGAAGAAGCAAGCAAATGTTGCACAGCTGCAGAGAAGCCAGGGAATATTAGCTCATCCTGCTCGTGGTTTCTCTTTTACTCTCTCTTAAACAAATAAGTAAAATCTTAAAAAAAGGGGGGGGGGGCGCATGGGTGGCTCAGTCGTTAAGCGTCTGACTTCGGCTCAGGTCATGATCCCAGGATCCTGGGATCGAGCCCTGCAGTGGGCTCCCCGCTCTGTGGGAAGCCTGCTTCTCCCTCTCCCACTCCTTCTGCTGGTATTCCCTCTCTCTGTCTCTGTCAAATAAATAAAATCTTTAAAAAAATTAAAAAAGAAAGAAAAAGGAAGGAAGGGAGGGAGGGGGAAGGAAGGGAGGAAGAAAGGGAGAAACGGAAGGAGGGAGGGAGGGAGGAAGGAAGGGAGGGAAGAAGGGCAGAAGGGAGGAAGGGAGGAAAGGAGAAAAAAAATTTCAGCCTCATTTCAAATATTGCCTTTCACAGTCCATTGTATTTCACTGAAATGCTTGGAGACATCCATATACCGGGCCTTCTCACTCTATGTTCGAGGCTTCTCCACTGCTTTCATAATATCAATATCTTTGTCTTCCAGGCTGTGTTTCAGGCAATTTCTTTTGATTTATTACCAAAGTTTCCCAATTCTCTCATCAGCTATATCTATCCAGCTACCTAAGCCTATGATAGAGTTTTATACTTCAAAAATTACACTTTTAATCAATATTGCAAAATGTGCCCTGGGCAGGCAGCAAAAGCACCACCAAAAGACCCTCAAGTTAAAGTTAGCCAAAGACCCAGGCAAATGGATGCTATGATATATTGAGCTGATAGTTTTATTTGAAAAAGTTTTCTTCAAAATCCAACATACCATAGCGTTCATTAGCCAGGTTTGTTGGCTACCTATAACCCAGAGTTTATCAGTGGAGAGCAATTCTGTCCCCCAGAGGACATTGGGAAATGTCTGGAGACATTTTGTTGGTCTCTCACAGGGTGTGGAGAGGGAGTGACCTTGGCATCCAGTGGGCGGAGGCAAAGACTCGGATACACATCCTACAATGTACAGCAGCACAGTGATGAGTATTTTTTTCCTTTCTTTTTTTTTTTTTTTTAACATTTTATTCATTTATTTTCACGAGCGCACAGAAGTAGGGGAAGTGGCAGACAGAGAGAAAGCAGCTCCCCACCGAGCAAGGAGCCTGATGTGGGTGTGGGACTCAATTCCAGGACCCTGAGATCATGACCTGAGCCAAACGTAGCCACCTAACCAACTGAGCCACTTAGGTGTCCCTGATTTCTTAAAGATTTTATTTATATATTCAAGAGAGAGTGAGCATGAGAAAGCATAAGTGCGGGGAGGGGCAGAGGGAGAAGCAGAACCCGCTCAGTGGGGATCCCGAGGCAGGGCTCTATCCCAGGTCACTAAGATCATGACCCTAGCTGAAAGCAAGCACCTAACCAATTTAGCTATCCAGGCGCCCTGATTTTTGACAGTGTATGCATGTAATATGTTTGCCTATAAATTTCAGGAAGTGAAAAGCTTTAAAGAAAGGAAGATGTTTGCAGAACAGAGAATAGGACAATAAAAGCTGCAGTCACACCCTGAAAAACCATGTATGTTTTATTTTAGAGTAGATGATTACAACAATATGATATGTAGGTAGGAAGTTTCTTAAAAAAAATTATTGGCAGCCATTACAAGAGTAGGCCCTTCATTCAGAGCTTTTGTTTTGGTTGTTTGCCCACAACCATGGGTTTCACTTGACTCCAATGTTTTATGGAAAATGTTTCGCAGAAGAACATGGCAGCACTTATTAGTGACAGGGTGCCAGTTGTGAGTCCTAGTGGGAACACATAGGAGAAGTGTTTCCTTATTAGTGTTTCTTTTCCAATGGGAAAGCTAGGTGGGAAGTCAAGGGTGGTTTGGCCATAAAAATCCACAGCAAAATTCCAACTCACTGTAATCACAGTACAACTACTGCTAAAGACAAGAAAGAAGGCAGAGATGTTGTAACACAATCGAAGGAAATCTGGATATGGGGCATGAATCCAGCAGACCAAAAGTGCCATTGAGCCAAAAACCAGGACTACTGACTTCATAAAATTTGCTAACAATATCAGATCCTGCCCATACAAGATTTCATCTGAAATGACCCAGCTCTCGTTGATCCTGTTGTGAATCGGCAACTCAACAATGGAGCCAGAGATGTTAAATCTTTGAAAATATAAAGCTTCCCAAAGTCCAATGAACACAAGGGGAACAATATTGCTGTTAAACTCCCACACGCGCCAGGATCTGCTGCTGGCTAGGCTGATGCCCAAAGCCCAGGCCAAATAACTAAAAAAGAGGCCCAGCAGTTTGGGGAAAAAGTACTTCAATTCAGGTTGACTGAAGACAAGGTAGAGGCATCGTGAAGTCAAGCCAGGAACACCCAAGAGAAAAAATAAACATTGAGTGAGCCACAATTTAGAAAGTGCTAAATATTCATGTTTTATCCTTTTTATCTAAAAGTTACATTTAAGTGTCCTATATATGTATTAGCCTTCAATTAGTGTTCTAAATATTTTATGTAAGGATAAAATGACAATGGTGATAGTATTATTTGCAAGGCATTTTTGGAACAGAATGTGACATATCTCTCAAAAGGTGAAATGTTCACACCCTCTTGCTCAAAAATACCAATTTCCGGAGTTATACCAAGATATGATACAAGTATGCAAAAATATACATAGAGAGATGTGGGTTTTAGTACAATCTATCATAGAGAAAAATTGGAAGTATTAATAAATGTCTAATAATAGAGTAATGATTAACTACATTATGGTACATCCAGGATTATAATGACATATTACATGGAATGAGTTAACCCACATGAACTGTCTGAATAAACTTCTGTAGTACACTAAAAAAAAGAAAAAGCAAAATGAATAATATATTTGGTATGATCACTTGTGTCAAAAGAAAACAGACATACTTTTCTTTATTATTCTACCAATAGATGTGTACATACACTTTTAAAAATCTACAAGGATGCACAAAAAAAAATACTAACACTGACTTGAAAGGGGCCAAGACTCATTCATATTTTCTTAAAATTTACATGGTTTTTAATAAAATGCATACTTCTAAATGAAAAACAGAATAAACATGACCTTGAAGAGGACACAGCCGCAGAATGTCCCCCCAGCAGCGGGGCCCCGAGACCTTCCCTTGCACCCGCTATCTACACAGCCCTTCGACCTTTGTAACCTCCCCGGGGACCAAGAAGATCAAGTTTTTGACAAGAGGGGCCTTACGGTGTAAGTGAGCTGCTGGGTCTTCAGCCCATCCCTCTCGACGAGCCCTTCGCCATCGTCCTACAGTCTGTCTCTGCCGTTGCACAAACAGCTACTGTCAACGGAGTGTTTACCGTTCCTGCAACCGCACTCTGTCCCACGAGCCCATCCCTTCCACGCCAGGGGAACGCCGAGGCTGTCACATCCGGTCCGCCGCTGGCGCTTGCGGGCAGGCGAGGGCCACATGCTCCATCCCCCCAGGGCGCGTGGGACCCAGGAGCATGGGCGGCTCCCCCCTCGTGGGCTCCTGAAGCCCTCAACTCCCGAGTAGGAAAGGACGTGTCGGTCCGGGGATGCTCTGGGCCCAGCCACAGAGGAGTGGGCAGCCACGAAGGGAGGCACCGGTGTGAAAGGTGACATTTTACGGCTCTGTGGCCTGCATGCCTATTTCCTTTTTTACTCACCACTTGCTCAAAACTCCACCTTTAGATTTGGCTTCTTTTGGTACTTAAAAATAGTTTGATTTTTTCTTTTTTTAATTTAGTATGTTCTATGCCCAGTGCAGAGCCCAACAGAGGGCCCTAACCCACAACCCAGAGATCAAGACCTGAGCTGACATCAAGAGTCAGATACTTAACTTTAACTGAACCACCCAGGTGCCCCAATAAGTTGATTTGTTCTGCATGAAGGAAATAAATCCTAGAAGGAAAATCTAGATTGTGGCCGAATTACTTCTATCTTTTTCAATTTGAATGCTTGGGAGTTCATAGCAGGGATAATCAGAAAATGAGACTCCAAGGCCTTCTCCCTCCACTGATTAGCAGGAAATGAGGCAGGGTCTGCTCAGAGGTGATAGTGTGTGGATAACATAAATGACTGCCCACGCAGATTTTAGAGGCCTCTGAAATATATCCCCTTGCTATAAAGCCTAATATTCCCAACACTGTATCCCCTGTTCCACAGTCTTCTCAGCGATGTGTTTCTAATGGCAAAGGCAGTGTATTAGTTACACTAGCCAAATGAGTCTGGGGTTGCCTGCCAGGTTATCACCTCACTCCCCAGGAAGAATGTTTCCCTACCAGTGGAGGTCTGAAGGAAACAGACCACAGGACTGGCGAGTTTTGAGAGCATGAAGGAATTAGGAAGGAGATCACAAATACAGGAAAACATGCCAGTTTAGTGAAGTTTTGGTCCATCTGTATCTAAAAACGGTGTGGTGGGAACTTGTTTTTCCTGAAGACCAAATGTAAAAGACTCCGTATATCTTATTTTAAGATTTTACCCAGAGGCCATGTAGAAGGACTCTAGCATTCTGAAGATTGGAGAATGGCAAATAGTCCTCGTAGTAGTAGGAAATTTCACACAGGAAGGGGAAAAGTTCCAGTCAACATTAAAAGATTCACGAAGAGAGATGATCCATCTATAGTAAAAGAAGTATGGTTAGGTAGAGTTTGGGGCTTTGAACAAAGTGCAACATATCCTGCTTCTTACCAAATATTTATTACACATACCTTATGTTTTGTATAGGTCATGCCTTATTCCAAATAGTTTTTGAATGAAAATATTCAATACTTATGACAGCCCAATGATAGATGTACAATTATGATCCCATGACACAGGTAAAATAACTTACACAAGGATCACATAGATATAAATGGCAAAACCAGGCTTTGACACTGCTTCCTGGCTCTCCTAATAGCAGATGGCATTTATTCACATTAAAAGAGAATAAAAAATAGACAAATTCTATGTCAATGATAATAATGGCTATCTGTAGTCTTCTCTCTGTCCCATAAAAAATGAAACTGAATCTTGAAGGACAAAAATATATGGGAAAATATAAATACTTGCCTCCTTGTCTCCTTTACCTTCGTGTAACTAAAGACCTTTTAAAAACCAATACTTTCATAAAAAATAAATTACAAGTGTCAAGGATGCGGAGACGCTGGAATCATTGTGCTTTGCTGGTGGGAATATGAAATAGTGCAGCCACAGTGGAAAATATTACAGAGATTCCTCACAAATTTAAACACAAAATTAACATAAGGTGAAGCAATTCCAGTTCTGGGGATAAATATATACCCTAAAGAAGAGAAAGCAGGTACTCAGAGAGATATTTGCACACTTATGTTCATAGCAGCCTTATTCACAACCCCAAAGGGGAAACAACCCTAATGCTCCTTATGGGTGAAGAGATAAAATGTGGTCCATCCACACAAAGGAGTAATATTCAGCCTTAAAAAGGACGGAAATCCTGACACCTGCTACCACATACATGAACCCGGGGACATTATGTGAGTGAAAGAAACCAGTCACAAAAGGACAAATATAGTACGGTTCTACTTATATGAGAGACCTAGAATAGTCTAACTCATAAAGACAGAAAGTGAATAGTGGCTGCCAGGGGTTGAGAGAGGGAGGATCGGCACTATTCATCAAAAGCTTTAAAACGCACCGACTTTCAGACACACAGTTCCATTTCTGGGCCTTCGTCCAAAGAAATTTTTTTATGAAAAGTGACTGTGGGTAGTAAGGAGGGCACGTATTGCATGGAGCACTGGGTGTGACAAGCAAACAATGAATCCTGGAACATGACATCAAAAACTAAGGATGTACTGTATGGTCACTAACATAATAAAAAACTTTAAAAAAAGAAAAGTGACTGTATTTTCCAAACAAACAGAATTTAGAGGATATTGCTTTTAGCAATCTGCAAATTGTGTATAAATGACACATTAAGCTCTAAAAATGGAAGGGAAGATGCAAACTGTGAGCAGGAGCATGGTTAGGCTAAGCTGGACACAGTGCAAATACCCATCTGCAGTAGAACGGACAGAGGAACTGTGGGTTAGTCATACCATGGAACACTACCCACCTTGCACAAATGGGTTTGAGAGCAACCGTGGTGTTTAAGTACTTACTGACATACTGTCTTCAGCTGGGCATAAACAGTGTCTCACTTACTCATAATTCACTTAGCGGAATGCTGGTACCCAGTGGGCATGTGAAGTTTGTGGAGTGCACCAAATGTGTGCCTGGAGGCCTCCGCCAGAACTCCGTCTCAAACCTGAATTCATCTGTAGGATGGAGACCCCGCCCAGCGCTGATGGCCTGTTGAGTCAGAAACTCCTAACAGAACCCTTGGAGTCTCTGTAACCCATGCCATGAGGTCAAGAGGAACGTGACTACATCCTTGCTCTCACGTAAATGTTACAAAGCTCCATGACCTCAAGGGAAAAGTGGAGACACTGACCGGTTTGTCTTGAGCTGCAGAGGAGATTCTCGCCACTGCTCTGGGGTCACCTGCCGCAGACGCTTGGTATCCCCTTTGTCATCGGGCAGCTGGCACCTTCTCTCCTAATGGACCACTTCCAACCCACCATTGGATGAGACCACTGGGACTCTGAAGGCTGCTGCTACCATAGTCTGGCTCTCACCTCATCAAGGTCCTCTGGCTCCACTTACGTACCACTGACAAACCTACACAGGCACTTAGCCGACATTTAAAAACCTTTAAAGAGAATTTTGGAAAAATGGGTCCATTGTGACACGGGAGCTAAGTGGAAAGGATCGTCATTTTATGGTTTGTCTCCTGTTTGCTAAAAGGCAGGCCCCCCTAAGAGAATCATAAAAGCCTGCTGTCCTCCTCAGGAGGTACCCCCTATTCCCTGCCCACCCCCCCAGCCCCCAGTTCTCTCTGTTTGTACACTTGCCTCTTCTGGGTAGCTCCCATAAACAGAGTCCTACCACATGTGGCCTTTGTGTCTGGCTTCCTCTAAGCATCATGCTTTGGGGGTTCATCCGTAGATGTATCGGTACTTCGCTCTTTTCATGGCCCAGTAATAGTCCCCCGTAGAGCTATAGTGCCATTTATTTAGCAGGCTGTTTCCCCTTTGGGCTATTATGAATGATGCTGCATGAACATGAATGTGTAAGTCTCTGTATCGATATGTTTTCACTTCTCTTGGGTACATACCTAGGAGTGGAATTGCTGGGTCACAAGGTAACTCCATGTCTAACATTTTGAGGGACCACCAAATTTTCTCTTAAGTGGCTGTGCCATTTGAGAACTCCCACCAGCAATGTATAAGGGCTCTAATTCCTCCACCTCCTTGTAACACTTGTTATTGCCTGTTTGGGTTTGATGACTGTGTCTATGGAATCACTATGTGTGTTTAGTGTAAAGGGCCCTTAGGAACAAGGGGTACTTTAAGACTCAGCTTAACTGTAGTTTTCTGGCCTCAGGAAGTTTAAAACACAAATAGTCTTACCAGATTCTGGCTCCTAAGCTGAATATAATTTCCATCCTTTGAATTTAACACAGCTTTGTGAACTCTGAAATGCTTTCTCCAAGATGGGAAACCTTTCAATGGAGTGTTCTAGTAGGAGCTAGTTTTCATTAACATTTGCAACGTGTATCTCACACTCTGCCTGAGTTCTGATGGGTCTTTGGTTCGGACTGGAAAGTCTCTATTTCTAAGGGTGGGACGATGGCATGTCCCAGAGACAGATTTTTTTTCCACCAGGCAAGGAGACCAAATTTGAGGGCCAAATTTGTCGGGTAATTGGAGAATATGAAAGAGGAATGGGGAAGCACGTGGTGAGGACATCTGCAGAGAAACAGTTTCAGGAGAGGTGGGCCTTGTGAGTGAGAAAGATGGACTTGAAACAGGGCAATGAAATACCAACAAAATAAACAGGAGTCACCCAAGAACCCCCAGGGAGACTGTCTCACGGCCATGTGACTACGGCACCATAGCACAACGCTGCGGAACGGAGAGAGAACCGAAGAGGTTCTAAGTGGGATGAGGTGGCCCTGAGGGGAGGGGTGCTGTGGTCTGTGCTGGTCAGCCCCTTCCACCTTCCTTAGTCTTCACTGGTGGTTGGCGCGATGTGGTACCTCTCGGATCCGTGTCAGAAGAGACCAGGAATGGGCATCCAAATGGGAAAGCAAGGAACAGCAAATTAATCTTTGAGAGTGAGCGAAACAAACACTTCTGTGATCAAGGAGTCAAACCACACAGAGGGAGGACAGGAAACACAACAAAAAGTCAAAGAATTAAACGTGCAATTACCCCAGGATCCAGCAGTCCCAGCTCTTGGTATATACCCAACGGAAGAGAAAGCAGACACCTGCCCCCACGTCCCCCCTCCCCAAGTTCACAGTAGTATCCTTCACAACAGGCAAGGGGTGGAAACCCAAACGTCTATCCATGGATGAAGGGACAGACGAAGTGGGGTCTCTACACACAACAGGATGTTTATCAGCCTTAACGAGGGAGGACATTCTGACACGTGCTCCAACACGCACGAGCCCTGAAGACATGAGAGTGAAATAAGCCAGGCCCCAAGAGACAAACAGGGCGTCTCGGTGCCTACGCAGTGCCAAGAACAGTTAGAGTCCTAGACACAGAGAGCAGGAAAGACGCTGCCAGGGGCTGGGGGACGGAGGAATGTGGCAGCGGGCGTTCGACGGGGACAGGGCTTGTGTTTGGGAAGAGGCAAACGTCCCGGACACGGATGGTGGTGGTGGCCGAACAACACTGTCCATTGAACCGTACACTTCAGGTGTGGTAAAATGACCGATCCCGGATCCTACTTTACCGCAGTCCCACACATGGCAAAGAAGGGTCATACCTCTACTAAGCAGTGCCGCGGTCTCCGAGGAAACGAAGGTCTGGGGAAGAGGGCGACCGGCCACCGGGCCCGACGTGCAGAAGGCCATGCAGCTCCTCTAAGGGAACCCTCCTTGCTTCTTCATGGCCGCTCCTCAGAAGGGCGGACTGGAGATCTGAGCCACCGCTCGGTCAGCCTGCGCTTTTAACGCTCTCTCCCCAGCCTTCCGCTGCCCCTACGTTCTGCCACGCATTGTCCTCACCTTCCAAGTTCTCGGTTACTGGGTGCCCGGGGGTGCCCGGGGGGCTTGGTCGGTTAGATGGCTGACTCTTGATTGCAGCTCGGGTCTTGGTCTCCGGGTCGTGAGTTCGGGCCCACGTTGGGCTCCACGTGAGCCCCACTTAAAAAAGAATAAGATGAAACAAAAATAAAAAAGTAAAACAAACAAACCCACCCCTTGGTTGCTAGGCCCTAAACACGAGGACACCATCTGTTCTTTCCTTGTTCAGCACACTTCTCTGGTTTCTTTTCTTCAGCATGTATCCTCTCCTTCGGGTTTTTGGGGTGGGGGGTGGGTGATGTTTACTAATGGGCCATCAGAGTCTGCTTTTAAGATATATCTGAGTCACACCTGTCTCCTATACTCACTTCCTCTCTTGTCCTCCAGACAGGGCATCTAACCCACAACATCAGGAAGGAAGGACTTTTTTAAAAAAAGCTATGGCCACGTGTGCAGGCAGGTTTTAGCAGAAGTGGGACCCAAGAGGGCGAGACTGAGCTGGGAGAGACCACGGGCAGCTAACACACTAGGGAAGATACCCTTAATTCGTGGGAAAGGGCCTCCTTTTGGCCAGGCTTGGATTACGGGCCTGCTGACACATGATACACACGGGTAAGACAGTAAGGAATATGCGTAATAATTCCTAATCCGTGAGAAACTGACCTAAGATGGGGAACAGCTTCAAGCGGGGCTTTTGTAGACACGAGACTATGGGAAAGTCACATAATGTCAGCTAACCAGCACTTTGGACTAGATTTTACACCGAAGTCCAAATTCCTCCAGAATTGCTTAGTGTTTCCACGATAAGGAATTTATCCCAAGAAAATGAGCAGAGATACGTACAAAGATGTAAGAGAAACACACACCCTTTATAACCGAGGTTACAACTGGGGACAAACAGGAAAAAGCCCATTTAGAAAGTATGTTTGGTGAAAACCATTCTATATCCTTATAGTGCGATATTACACAGCAACTCAACACTATGTTGATAAATAGCTAAGGGGAAAGTTGCCAACATTTTTTTAAAAAGATTTTACTTATGTATTTGAGAGACAGAGAGAGCATGAGCAGGGGGAAGGGCAGAGGGAGAAGCAGAGTTCCTGCTGAGCAGGGAGCCCGACTCAGGACTCGATCCCAGCACCCCGGGATCATGACCTGAGCGGAAGGCAGACGCTTAAGGGACTGAGCCACCCAGGCACAGCACCCCTCAACATTGTTGAATAAAAAAATTTCCAAAACGTGATTAGTATAATCCTGTTTCTTAGGGAAAAAAAAAAAAAAGGAAAGGGGAGAGAGAGAAGGAGGGAAGGAGATATGTGAATATATTACCTCCCGAGGCAAGAGGTCTCTGAGGGCTTGAGCACCTTGATCTGCTCAGGAAGGAAGACAGCCATTCTTGGCATGAAAGGGGATAGAGCATGCGAAGAACGTCCTCGACCTGCAGGGCTCCTGAGGAAAAACAAAGAGGAAATCTCACAGCACTCAGCGATCCACGCCGCATGCCCTGTTTTACTCACTTGCTCTTTCAGTACCTGTGTATACATTAAGCGCTCACTTATACCAGGCACTCAGCGGACAAGCACAAATATACACAGTTCCGGGAGCCTGGGTGGCTCAGTTGGTGAAGCGCCTGCCTTCCGCTCAGGTCGTGATCCCGGGGTCCTGGGATCGAGCCCCACGTCGGGCTCTCTGCTCGGCGGGGAGCCTGCTTCTCTCTCTCCTTCTCCCTGTGGCTCCCCCTGCTTGTGCTCTGTCAAATAAATAAATAAATAAAATCTTTAAAAAACAAAATATACACAGTTCCCCACCTTGAGTTTGAGGGCTCAAGATTGAGTGTTACGGAAACTTAAACCGGAGAAAGCAGAACAGGTACTGGGGTCAGAGACACACGCAAACACGGGCCGCGGCAGGCAGCGTGGACTCGTCCGCTGGATCCTGGTCCCGACAACACACCAGAACTCCGCTGCACGGCAGGTTCTCTCCCAAGAGCACAGGAGACGACTAGAGACACACGAGGAACGGGTCTTTGGAAGAGCAAAAGGAAAACCTTGAAAACTGAAAAAACATTTTTTAACCTTTCCATCCTGAAATAGTTTCAGACCTACAAAAAAGTTGCGAACGGCACCGACCTATCCAACCTCCGCCCAGACTTCCCGAATGGAAACGGCTTCCGTAGTGACGGTGTGACGCTCAGAAGCCAGAAGTCACCATCCACACACTACTACCATCTCGGGACCTTGCTCGAATGTCGCCAATCAGCCGGTAGACGTCCTTTCCCTGCCCCGGGACACGTCCTAGGGTCACACGTGTTTGCGTGCCAGGGTGCGTGTTTTGAGTCGCTCCTCTTTCATCACCTTGGCCCCCCCTTTAAGAAAACTGGTAAGGGGGCGCCTGGGTGGCGCAGTCGTTAAGCGTCTGCCTTCGGCTCAGGGCGTGATCCTGGCGTTCCAGGATCGAGTCCCATATCGGGCTCCCCTGCTGGGAGCCTGCTTCTTCCTCTCCCACTCCCCCTGCTGTGTTCCCTCTCTCCCTGGCTGTCTCTCTGTCTAATAAATAAATAAATAAATAAATCTTTAAAAAAAAAAAAAAAGAAAAAACTGGTAAGGCTTGGCCTTGTTTTTAAAGAATTTCCCTCACTTTGGGTTAGGCTGATGTACTTCCAGCAAGAACACCTCGGAAAGCAAATCGTGTACTTCTTAGAGTGGGCTACAGATGACGTCTGTGTCCCCCTCGTGGTGCCGTCAGCTGCGTGAACAGCCCCCGACGTGGTCTTCGCCAGGCTGGATAACGCTATGTGGCAGGCCTCGCCTTTGAATATGATGATCAGGTTTAAGCTAGCCCAGCTCTACGCTTTGGTGAAATCTGCCAACGACCCCGTCACTGCGCTGTTAAGTCTACCACCCCTTTCCTCTCTGCCTGCCTGTGGCGCTGGGACGGCCACAAGCATTTGGGGCATTGGTGGAGAGGTAGGAGATTGGGACTATATAGCTTGGGTTTCATGGGATGTTTCTGTGGGTCACGTGACTCAAGATGCACCACATACAAGAACAAACAGACTGTGTGTTGCTTTTCTTCTTTTAACGAGAGATGAAGAAAACACGCTTCTAGAATGCCTGTCCCGTAGGGCACAGACCTGCAGCAGTACAGGAGACAGGTCTGAAAACGGAGTGAATGTCTGGTGTCCCTACCTCCCAGACTGTGTCTCAGGGTACCCAAGGTACAGCTCACCCTCAGGGAGTCTGATGGGACCACAGCGAAGACCACACTGTTAGCCGTGGGGTTCACCAGCCTGAACTCATACGTGCCCAGGGACAGAACCACGCACATCGTCACCAGCGGGTCATGGGACACGGCAGTGGGATCGCAGCCGAGCAGCACGGCGTCAACCCACGACCGCGTCTGAACTGTCCCCAGTTACACATCTCTCGACCATTTCAGAACTCAGACAAGACAAGCTGAAGTAGCCTGGTTAGAAGCCCGAAATAAAAACAAAATGTGTGGTATTCATCCAGTTTTATAAAAGTCTAACTTGTGGATTTTTCCCACTCTCAGTAAATATGCACTCTAATTTTGAATAATTTTTATTAAAGAGACCCTCCCCTTCCTGTCGAGCCTTCAGGCCCCGCCAACCTGCTGCAAAACAGAAACCTTTCTCATCGTCCCAAGCAAAAGGGATCCCCCCTCCCTGACGGCTCTGGCAGATTCGTTCAGGGAAGCCACTTCCTTCGAGGTCCAGATGGAATGAGGAACACACGAGAGCAGCCACTTACGCAGCACTTTCCTGAACCGGGTGTATGGCGTTGAAGCACAGAAATACCGCTTAGCTCGCCTGAGCTCCGCAACTCAGAGGCTCAGAGAGGCCAAGCGCCTTGCTCATGGCCATAAGGCTAGGGAGTGGCAGAGGTGGCCTTGCTCTGGGAACCTGGCATGTGGGTCCAGGATGCTTCAGTGTTTTTCCATATTAGCAGATGCTGGTGTGGGAGATAGAGCCCATCACTGGCCCCGATTCTTCACACCCTGTATCCACACTCTGCCACCTCCTCCCACCGGAGGGAGAGGTGGGACACATCCCACCACCTCTTTGAGTTCAGCTGTAGGACTCGCTTTGACAACGGAACGTTTGCAGGTGTGATATAATCAGGTAGGCGGGGAAATATCTTTGTGTCTCTGTTGGTTCTCTCATGCACCTGCCACGGACATCCCCAGGCCAGACTACTGGTCCCAGGAGGAAGATGACAGGCACAGGGAGCAGAGAGTATCACGATCTACAGATTCACGAGCTAAAGCGATATTTCACCGCACAATGAAGTTTCACAGTTGCTCGTTACACAGCCTAACTGTGGCAATGGCTGACTGATACAACCCGCGTCCCTGACTTTTTCGACTGCAAACTGATCAGCCCTGGCTAGACTGGCCTACAGTGACGCACAAAGAAATAATCACAATCCCACAACTGATCAGAATTTGACATACGGTGAGGATAGTCTGCTTATTTAAAGAAAGATATAACACAGGTAAGTCAAAGTCATGCTCCATTCACTCAAAGACACTATTTATTTTGCTAAAGTCAAGCAGGACGAGGTGTGGAGAGGTAAGTGGTACGTGTCGAGCATGAAATATGTACACATTTTCCACAGTGGAAGGCAGGATAAAAGCCACAGGCAATGCCCCTGACTGAAATCTCGCTATACAGAGCATTCCGGAGCTGAGCTGTGACAGAGGGGGGAGGAACTGGCCACCACCTAAGAATGCCGGAGGCAGAACATGAGCACCAGACTGCTGTTGTATGCAGTAATACAGCAATTTACAAAGTTACGTACACCGACTCACTGGAATCTTTGGGTCCCCGCTAACCGGACGTGTAAGAGGCAGACAGGGGAAGGGCACGGGACGGTAACGACGATGTGTGCTTTGCTGAAAGGGTAGGAGAGCGCTATATATTGCTATGTATAAGAGAATGTCCTCCAAAGACCTCAAAAGGCTGGATACAGACACGTAAATTCTATTATTCACATTTTACATATTTATCATTAAAATGATTCACAATACTGTATTTGAGGGGAAAGAATCACAGATAAAAGCTCTGTCTAAATTAAAAGCAAAATACACTCAACTTAGTATGGTTGTCCCCCTAGGGGAGAATGACGGAGGTCCGTGGACAGCCAGCTTCACCTTTTCTGAAGTGACCAGTTTTCACAGCAAAGGACTACACCAGAAGGGAAGGAGGACACTTCATTGGCAGAATGGGGATTTTTCAAGTCCGAAATAGCTTGATTCAAGAGGAATGACAATTTGTGAGAAGGCGTTTATCTTTTTGGCACAGGTGGGTTGCCAAAAAGAGTGCTTATTGCCTGCACTGCTGAAGCCTGCCAGTTTGGACCCCGCTGTGGGGGGGGGCACAGACACCCATGCTGTGGCTCAGGAGTCCAGCTCACCCCCTCTGGCTCAGGAACTATAGACACCGGTCGGTTAAGACATTCGCGTGCACGTGTGTTTTGGTAAGGCAACGGTCACTGCCAACAAAAGGATTGTCTTGCCACCTGTTGGAAAACTTTTACGGCAATACGGGGAAATGAGGATTCAAATGATCCCTCGGTCAAACCAACATCCGGTATCACCTCAACATGAAGTCGTCCCAGGGGCTCTCCTGCCATTTACCAGGCACTGAATCCGATGAGCGTTTGTGAACCAACACACCGGGGTTGCAACGACGCAGATAAAACCTACATTACAACCAAGCCATTGGTGGTTGAACATCTGTCCACGTGCCGATTTGCCACGCACACATACGTCCTCTTTGGTGAAGCGCCAACGTAAGTCTCTTGCCCACGTTCCAACTGGGCTGTTTGTTCTCTTACTGTGGAGTTCTGAAAGTTCTTTATAAGTTCTAGATATGGGTCCTTTGTCACATACGTGATTGGCAAATCTTCTCTCCCAGTCTGTGGCTTGTCCACTGGAAATGGACAGCATGACAGTGTTTTCTTAGTGAACAGACTCTTGTTAGAATCTTGCCATTTCCACCAATAAAAGGGGCACAGAACCTATAAACTTTGTGGCAGAAGATGAGTTTTGGGGGTTCCAGAGTCCATGGGACCTTTGAAAAACCAGAGGAAAGGTTCTGACAAGTACGGCATGGTAGTGGGTTTAAAGAGGCAAAAAGACACAAGCAGCCAATTATCATTGACAAGCCTATGCAGACAGAGTTAAGTTTCTGGGGAAAAAGTAATTTCGGAAACCTGCTGTTGGTCTCAGGAAACGGATGTCTAGCAAGCACATCACGCTACTGGACATACTATGAACCGAGCAGGGAAACACCCCCTGAACCGTGATGTCAATACTAAAGCTACTCGTTTTGTGCGTGTGTTTTAAAGCATGCACGCTATTTCTCTAAGTGGTAATTTCAGAATGAGTGAACCCAACACGTAGGTTATTTGTTTCACAGCTGGTTTTTGACCACTCGGAAACGACTCACCTTTCCAAAATGTTAATAAATGAGCACACACATCATCGTGGTTTTTGCTGGGGGACAACAAAGGACGGACAAGGAACGGTCCATACCACCGGACGAACAGGGACAACACGTAGCAACCCATGCTTTGGATGAATCACAGGACAAGACGTGCGCCAGAGTTTCCCCTCTCATGCATCTTACAGACTCGCTCGGCTTGCTTCCCGAGCGGTTGCTTCCGGATGTGAAGATGGGAGGAAGGGCAGACCTACCCGTGAAAACGACCCCTTGCACGCACCACGTGACCGGAGCCCACCGTCTAGACTGCGCGAAGTCGCCGTCCACCGGAGCCCACCGCCACGTGTGCTAACTTGCAAAGGAGAAATGGCTAACAGTGAGACATTCAGCTCCGCATTCAAAAAGGAAACCAAAAAATTAAATAAACCATCGCAAACACACACGGAAGTTATTGTTCTCCTAACAGCCGTCTTGCTACGGGAGATAAATACAGGCTGGGGTTTCTACTTGCATCCTCAGGAACGGAGCTCCCACGGCCCGTTTCCGTCCTCCACCAGGGAGGGCCCCTCTTATTTGCCTCTCTCGGTCTGAAGGCTGTCGAACAAGCACTTCAGCTGCTCTTCGCCCAAGTGTATCTTATCTTCCAGCTCCCGCTGCTCGATGATGAGGGCGGACTTCATCTTCACGAAATGCTCATAGTCCGCCAGGCTGTCCTCGCTGAGGTAGCTGGCTAGGATGTCGAACACGATGCGCTCCCGGCGGTCCAGGTTCTCCTTCAGTTCCTTGGCGTCCTCGTGCTGTTGGACGAGCAGCCGCTGCTTCTCGAGCAGTGATTGCTGTGGGGAGAGAGAAACGAGCCCGCTGAGAAGCCGGGCTAGCACAGGGGCTCCGGCCAACAGCTCCATGATGCCAGAAGTCTGCGTGCGGAGACACCGAAGTCAGGCACCAGAGATCCGACGGCATCCGCACGGGAATATATGGGGGGGGGGGGAAACGCACTCGCGGGCCGCAGCAGGCTCTGGCCCCAGCCTCCCATACACGCCCACGGGCTTGTCCCGCCTGCGCTCCTCCCACCGGCCTTGGCCTTGAATGGCTCAGACAAACAGCTGCGTTGAGAGGCAAAGACAACGACAGAATTTAGGGAAGCTCAAGGGGTGTAAAGGACTGAGGGATCCCACGTGAGTCAGAGGCCTGTCTGCGACAAGACTCTGGTAGTCGGCAAAAGGAACAAGATTCTAAAGAACTCCCAGAGCGCGATTCCTAAACCTGGCTGGCAGGAGGAAGAGCCTCCGGGCTATTTGCAGAAGAACATGGGTGAGGGAGCGAGCACAGGCAGAAGAGACGCAGGGCTATGGGGCAGACTCCCTGGCTCCTCACAAAGGTCCTGCTCTGGGGGCACAGACAACCCCAGTCCCAAAACGCGGCACTCACGGTCCCTCTCTCGGCCTGCAAAGTACACCCCGAACTGTCCCTACCATCTCCAAGTTCCATGCAAACTACGCAAGGAAGACATGAACGCACGAAATGTCTTCCAGTGTCAGCCGGGGGAGGCCGGCGGTTCATCTCCTCGGTGCGATTTCCAGCTGGGCACCAGGACAGCCACTCCGTTATTCCGCCACTTTGCCGCGTGGCCACGAACAGTCACCAACAGCCATGCATGAGCATCTAGGACACGGCGTCCTTTGCCCACGCACGGGAAGAGCGCTGCTGGTATGCGGCTTTCCAGGAAGTACCGGACCACACCGCCATTCAGGGCATCCTGCCCACTCCTGTGGGACATCGCCACCTCCACGTCAAACTAACAGGGAGATTTCACGGGGGGGGGAGGCAAATTCGTGCCAATGTCCACTCGGGCTAGTACAATCAGTCGGGCTGACTGGTGACAGGAAGCTGCAGAGACCGGGGGGAGGACCTGACGTGTCTGCATCAACCCACACGTTCATTTTGTAACTGGAAAGATGGAGGGAGCCTTATAAAACTTCCCTCTGTGTCTTTTAACCGGTTACCATGTCCGTCTCTGAAAACCGTAGCTTCCCCGGGCTGCGGCTGCCTGACAGACTCCCCTCCAAAGGCAGCTATGTGGAGACTGGACCACTGCACCATGGTTGGCCGTGGCAATGAGACACTGCATTTGGAGGGACCCCCAGGGTGTAGTGAGGGTACCCATGTACGGTACCCACAGAGCCTGGTATCCAGAAGGACCATGGGCCTTAGCATTCATTCCTTCTGGCATCCCCTCAATTTTCTTTTTTAAGATTTTATTTATTTATTTGTCCGAAAGAGAGAGAGAGCACAAGCAGGGGGAGCAGCAGACTCTCTGCTGAGCACGGAGCCCGATGTGGGGCTCGATCCCAGGACCCTGAGATCGTGACCTGAGCTGAAGGGAGCTGCTTCACCAACGGAGCCACCCAGGCGCCCGTATCATCCCAAAATTCTAAAGTGTCTGTTCCACACACAGAGGGAAAAATGGATTAAAGATGAGCTGAGCCGCAAAGACAATACTGTTTTTTCTCTTAAATCAATACTTGAAAATATTCCAATTAAGTATAAAGAAATCTCTTTCCTGTTCTTTTCCTCTTCTCAGATACTGCCGGCAAAGATGGGGAAAACAGCAACACGGAATCTACACCTCACCCAACGGCCCCAGTTTTTTCTTAAATGCTTATATAGTACGTTCAAATGGTAGTCACTAACGACTTAGCCAAGCACAGAATTACAACGGCGTGAAAGCCACACTCTAGAAGATTTATGCGGCCGACCCCACTCTCACGTGGAGTAAGGGAGAGGGGTGCCTCTTCTGCTCCCCTTTCAGAGAAGTTAAGGAGTCTTATTAATAATAAAAATGATCATTTGAGGGCCTACTCAAAGAATGAAACTCAATGTTCTGCTGATATTTGACCCAGAAAGGAAAGCCAACAAGGTAGATATTACTTCCTGTATTTTGCATGTGAAAAACCGAAACATAAATGCACTAAGAGACATGTTCCAAGCTGCACACCTCAAGAAAGGGACAAAGGGGGACGCCTGAGTGACTCAGCCGGGTAAGCATCTGCTTTCGGCTCTGGTCATGATCCTGGGGTCCTGGGATCGAGTCCTGCCTGCTTCTCCCTCTGCCTGCTGCTCCCCCGACCCCTGGTCGTGCTCTCTCTGACAAATAAATAAAATCTTCAAAAAAAAAAAAAAAAGAAAAAAGAAAGGGGGAAAAGGCCGACAAGTCGTTCGGCTCCTTCCAGACTGCTGTGTGCACTCCTGTTAAAAACAGCAACAACATCGAATTCCATGATCACTGAGTGCTTATAATCTGTCAGAGTAGCTGAGCACCCGGTTCACGTAGTCACGTGACCAAGACAATCTCCGAGGAGGAGACCGTTATTAGTAAGGATCACAGAATGGAGGAAAAGACGTCACAAAGAACCCCCGGTTCTTCCCGAACATCACAGCAGCCCTGCCATCCAATGACAGCGGCGTTCAAGGCCCCGTGCGCCCCGGCAGCACCTGTTTGTGTCGGTTCGATGGAAGGAGATGGCGAGCCTGGACGGGCTGCCCAGCAGCTGTGTGAGGCTTCACCGCGTGAACTCACAACACACTGAGCACGACCTGCCCGTGGGCCCCCCGATGTCCAGCCCAGACACGCTGTACCTACCCCATCACCAGATGGGCCCCCTGATGTCCAGCCCAGACACACTGTACCTACCCCATCACCACACGGGCCCCCTGATGTCTGGCCCAGACACGCTGTACCTACCCCATCACCCCACGGGCCCCCCGATGTCCGGCCCAGACACGCTGTACCTACCCCATCACCACACGGGCCCCCCGATGTCCGGCCCAGACACGCTGTACCTACCCCATCACCACACGGGCCCCCCGATGTCCGGCCCAGACACGCTGTACCTACCCCATCACCACACGGGCCCCCCGATGTCCGGCCCAGACACGCTGTACCTACCCCATCACCACACGGGCCCCCTGATGTCCGGCCCAGACACGCTGTACCTACCCCATCACCACACGGGCCCCCCGATGTCCGGCCCAGACACGCTGTACCTACCCCATCACCCCATGGGCCCCCCGATGTCTGGCCCAGACACGCTGTACCTACCCCATCACCACACGGGCCCCCCGATGTCCCGCCCAGACACGCTGTACCTACCCCATCACCCCACGGGCCCCCCGATGTCCGGCCCAGACACGCTGTACCTACCCCATCACCCCACGGGCCCCCCGATGTCCCGCCCAGACACGCTGTACCTACCCCATCACCCCACGGGCCCCCCGATGTCCCGCCCAGACACGCTGTACCTACCCCATCACCCCACGGGCCCCCCGATGTCCCGCCCAGACACGCTGTACCTACCCCATCACCCCACGGGCCCCCCGATGTCCCGCCCAGACACGCTGTACCTACCCCATCACCCCACGGGCCCCCCGATGTCCCGCCCAGACACGCTGTACCTACCCCATCACCCCACGGGCCCCCCGATGTCCCGCCCAGACACGCTGTACCTACCCCATCACCCCACGGGCCCCCCGATGTCCCGCCCAGACACGCTGTACCTACCCCATCACCCCACGGGCCCCCCGATGTCCCGCCCAGACACGCTGTACCTACCCCATCACCCCACGGGCCCCCCGATGTCCCGCCCAGACACGCTGTACCTACCCCATCACCCCACGGGCCCCCCGATGTCCCGCCCAGACACGCTGTACCTACCCCATCACCCCACGGGCCCCCCGATGTCCCGCCCAGACACGCTGTACCTACCCCATCACCCCACGGGCCCCCCGATGTCCCGCCCAGACACGCTGTACCTACCCCATCACCCCACGGGCCCCCCGATGTCCCGCCCAGACACGCTGTACCTACCCCATCACCACACGGGCCCCCCGATGTCCCGCCCAGACACGCTGTACCTACCCCATCACCACACGGGCCCCCCGATGTCCGGCCCAGACACGCTGTACCTACCCCATCACCACACGGGCCCCCCGATGTCCGGCCCAGACACGCTGCACCTACCCCATCACCACACGGGCCCCCCGATGTCCGGCCCAGACACGCTGTACCTACCCCATCACCACACGGGCCCCCCGATGTCCGGCCCAGACACGCTGTACCTACCCCATCACCACACGGGCCCCCCGATGTCCGGCCCAGACACGCTGCACCTACCCGATCACCAGGAGAAGTACTGTCATCCAAATTATTGAGGGCATTTTCCACGCGGGCCAGGCGGCCAGACAGTGACAGCAGAAGGTTCACCACTTTGTCCAGGTCCCCAATGAACATCCGGAACTTGTCAAACTCGTTGGGCTTGCAGACATCTTTGGCAATGGCCTCCACCTCGTCCCCAAGGGCACCGTTGGCCTGGATGTCCTCCAGGAGGCTCTCCCGGGCTTCCCGAAGCACCTGCAGCTTGCGACTGATGCTCTCGATGAGCTCCTGCTGTGGGGACAGAGGGTGGCGTGCAAACACTCGTTAGGGTTGCCCCGACCCGGCACCTTGCGCCGCTGCTGCAGCCCTGCGTTCTCACGTAACCGACCTGCGTGGAATTCAGCCCAACTGGGTCAGAGTTTATTTTGCATCCAAAAACAGAGGATTTATAAGACCAGGGGAAGGATAACAACTCCTGGTGACGTCACTGGCATTTAAGTGAGAACTAAACCAAACCACCCTGCTCTCATCCTGTTAGTGTCCTAGACGACAGGGCAGGGTCTGGCCCCCGGGGCTACTCACAGTAAAACCTCATTCCACCCTGTACCTCTGCCAGGAATCTCAGTGACACTTTGGGTTTCAGACTTTGGAACTTCCCAATTTATTTATTTATTTAAGATTGTTTATTTATTTGAGAGAGAGAGAGAGAGAGAAGCAGGCGCCGCGCTGAGCAGGAAGCCCGACACGGGGCTCGATTCCAGGACCCTGGGATCATGACCTGAGCTGAAGGCAGATGCTTAACGGACTGAGCCCCCCAGGCGCCCCTGGCATTTTGTAATTTAAAGACTCACATGTACAGAAGCTACAGAGTCTCACGCCCAGTACTGAATTCCACGACTAAAAAGTATGTTGTACATAGGGTGAGCAATTAAAAGTTAAAACAGATAAAGAGATGTCAGTAAAATTAAAAGTCTTTTACAGACACCTGACTTGAATATGACCAAAATGCAAACGAATTACTCATTTTTTTTTTAATATGGCAAAATAAACATAAGACATTGATCATTTGATGCATGTTTAAGTGTACCACTCTGTGGCATTCTGTGTATCCACGTGGTTGTACAACCACCACTGCCACCAGTCTCCAGAACTTTCTCACGTTCCCCAACTGAAGCTCTGACCCTTCAACACGAACTCCCCACTCTCCTCTCCCATCGGCCCTTTAAATGATCATTTTTTTTTTTTTTAAAGATTTTTTTAATTTATTTGACAGAGATAGAGACAGCCAGCGAGAGAGGGAACACAAGCAGGGGGAGTGGGAGAGGAAGAAGCAGGCTCATAGCGGAGGAGCCTGATGTGGGGCTCGATCCCATAACGCCAGGATCATGCCCTGAGTTGAAGGCAGACGCTCAACCGCTGTGCCACCCAGGCGCCCCTAAATGATCATTTTTTAAAGGGCAAACATAAAAACTAAAACATATACATCGGCACCGTGTGCTCTGACTTGAGTGGCAAAGACTATCCGCCTCCTGTTACACGTGGGAAGAATTACAGGGATGGCTTTCAAGGAGTACTGCGGTGAGCCCTGCCCTGGGAAAAACCACTTTCTGACGATCACGGACATCGCTAAGCTATCAGGTCCACCCAGAGCAGAACCAACGGGGTGTTCGTCCCCGCCTGCTGAGTTCTGAAAAGCCAACGTGATGCCAGCACGCCGCTGGGCTAGCCTCGAACGACACAGTGCTCAGGGGCACAAACCCGAATGAAGATGGGACCATCTGAACGCTCAAGTCCAATGCGGACTTTTAGCTCACTGGGCTGTACCAAGGGCACTATATAAAGTGGGCCTACGGGAGTCACTGTGCCGTCGCCCGCCCCTTGTCCTGGGGCAGTTTACCAACTCTGACCGCAGAGGGAGCGTGCAGAGCCTGGGGGACAGAAGGCACACGGCCAGAGGGAGCACAGACTCCTGACGCTCTCCAGGACCACGTCCACGGCTACACGGGGAACAGGAGCGCCCACCTCGAGGACTGAAGGAATTCCCTGCACGCGAATTAGCAGCCCAGCAGCCCCCAGCGGGTGCCCCATACTCAGCAGGTGTCAGCAACCCTGGCAGTGCGCGGTAGAAGCTTCCCTGACTGCACACACAGCAGTCAAGTGCAGGTCGCCTGTGCCGACGACTCCTGACGTGGGAAGAGTCCAACTGCAGAGGAAAGACGCGCTGAACCAGGAGTGCAGCAGCCATGCTTTGTATGAGCTGACCACACGGCAGCTGTCTCAGGACGAGGCACTGACGGACACCCTCCACCCAGCATTTAGGGGTCCACACGCATACTAAAAATAAGCCCTCAGTTCCGAAAGCCACGGCCTTTCATCAGGGCTGCTCAGGACGTTCAGGCGTTTCCTTCCCTCAGTTAGAACCGTCTGTGTCAGGGCGCCTGGGTGGCTCAGTCGTTAAGCTTTCGGCTCAGGGTGTGATCCCGGCGTTCTGGGATCGAGCCCCACATCAGGCTCCTCTGCTGGGAGCCTGCTTCTTCCTCTCCCACTCCCCCTGCTTGTGTTCCCTCTCTCGCTGGCTGTCTCTATCTCTGTCGAATAAATAAATAAAATCTTAAAAAAAAAAAAAAGAACCGTCTGTGTCTACACCTCTTTGCTGTTTTGTCTTAGGGTGTGGGAGTCGGAGTGTGCTCACGCCTGCCTTTCTGTGTCTCCGTGGACCCTCCTTATCGGGTGAAACCCACTTCGAATCCCACAGCTGAGATGGCTTTTTCGCGGATATTCATTACTTGAGGGAAAAGCACAAAACAGATTATAGAGACAGAGAACTTTCCAAATTCTTGCCTGCAGCCAAGCCTAACCTGAATGAATTCCTCAAGCAATTTAGAGGATTGTGGATGTATGAGGAGGTCTCGCCAGTGTTACCGGTAATCCTTCAGTGTCATTATTCTTCAGCAATTACCATCACGAAGATTTCCTGCCAATGCATGAAAACGTGCCTACAAACCTGCAGCATCAGCTGAGCTAACTTGAAACTGGGCTTTCTGGAAGGAGCCCAAATTCTTTTGATTCCTTTGTATGTCTTGCGTAAGCTTTTCTTAGAAAAACACCCCCCCCCTTCCTTAAAGGGCCATTCTAAGCAGCACAGACGTTGACTTTGAAAGATCTTGGGATGAGGGAGGCCTGGCCCAGGCAGCACGGGAATCAATCACTCTTCGCACCCCCCTGGGTGCAGAAGGCCTCACACAAGCCCATCTGCTTGTGTCCTGCAGCACGTGGCATTCGGCGAGGCCTGGGATGAGAGCGACTGGTGGCAGAGGCCCGGCCCCAGGGCTCACACCTGTTCCTCTACCTCCGTTCAGATGGCCCCAGACACCTCACTTTTGTCCCACTCCACAGGGGAAATGCGGTCTTTTCTCTCTGGTGCTTGTGCCCACCTCTTGGGCCCAGGGAGAAAGCAGGACCCTCAGAGGCGTGTGCTTGGTTCTCCTGCAGAACCCCGTAACCCCACCAGAGCACTTTCTGAGCGGGTACAAAAACAAACTTTTAGCCTTCCCGGCCTAATGCTTCCAACCAGACACCAGAATTCCCTCACCGCTTCCCTGCATGGAACCTTGTGTTCTGTCCTGCGTCCTTAGTCTTCTCCTAAAACACAGGGTCACCCTCTCCGGCACTTGGCTCTGTGAGCACGCAGTGATGCTGGGATCGTGACAGCCGAGGTCCCTCTGGGAACGTCTGGCTCACAGGGGATTCGGGGTCTTGCTACTCTACCATCATGGCCCACCAGGTACACCTGCAGAGCACTCATCTGCTCCTCTCCCTGGCGCACACTTCGCGTAACCGCACGACACAGTGTATTTGTGGGTACTGGAAGGAAGGGTGCAAAGACAGGGCGGCAGATGCCTTTGTCAAATCAAGCCGAAAAGCAGGATTCCTGAGTCACTAACACTGCACAGAACTGTGATTTCTAGCCCTTGCCATCGATGGTGAAATCGACCGGCACGTGCATATTGCACAAAATATGTCGGTCAGCTTCAGAGTGTAATCATGGGGCAGGTGGGTGGGGGGTGGGCTGTCAGGAGGCAAGTTCACAAGGACTCATCTCTTTTTTTAAAAATATGTGTAACTTATTCATTTGAGAGAGAGGGAGAGCCAGCAAGAGCATGAGCAGAAGGGAGGGGCAGAGGGAGAAACAGACCCCAGCTGAGCTGGGAGCCCGATGCAGGACTCGATCCCAGGACCCAGGACCATGACCTGAGCCAAAGGCAGACCCTTAGCCAACAGAAGCACCCAGGCGCCCCACAGGGACTCATCTCAATCCCAAAGCAGCCATCTGAGGGGAGGTGGTGCCCCAGCATCTTGTGTCTCCCAAAAGCAAAACGAGAAAGTGCAACAGAGATGAAAGGAGCGAGACAGGGAGCGCTGCACTCCAAATTCATCACAGCATGAGAAACAGGGGCACATCGTAAAGCACAGAGTCGGCTACATCTAGGGTCAGGACTGAATTAGAACTGTCCAAAGTGTACATTTTTTTCTAGTTTTATGAGAAAAACTAAAAACATTTTTGATTCTTTATTTAAAAAACAACAACAACAACAACAGCAGAATATGCAACCATAAGCCAGATACAGGGCCTTAGAGGCCCAAGACCAAAATGCTTATCTTCCATTTCCTTCAATTCCTTGAACCAAAAAGCTACTGTTTCCCAAACTGGAAGTAATTTTCTTTTGTGCACGGGTCATAGGATTTCTTCTATTCTATGTGAAAT
Source organism: Ursus maritimus (assembly GCF_017311325.1). Taxonomy (NCBI): domain Eukaryota; kingdom Metazoa; phylum Chordata; class Mammalia; order Carnivora; family Ursidae; genus Ursus; species Ursus maritimus. The sequence continues at coordinate 118,379,077 of NW_024423319.1, forward strand.
CAACCGGTGGTATTTTTAAACCACTAATCATACATACAGACTTCCAGCAAAATCTTTCACAAAGATTTTTGTTAAAAAAAAATATTTTTTGGGGCGCCTGGGTGGCGCAGTCGTTAAGCGTCTGCCTTCGGCTCAGGGCGTGATCCCGGCGTTATGGGATCGAGCCCCACATCAGGCTCCTCCGCTGGGAGCCTGCTTCTTCCTCTCCCACTCCCCCTGCCTGTGTTCCCTCTCTCGCTGGCTGTCTCTCTCTCTGTCAAATAAATAAATAAAAAATCTTTAAAAAAAAAATATTTTTTAATGAAAGCCCTTTTCCAAAGTACTAAGCATATGGAAAACATTCACAAAATGCTGGTTCCCTCCTTTTCTTTTCCTACTACTATTTAGACAGGCTCAAGACCCCTGGAATAAACAGTACGTGGTATCCTCTGAGACAGACTTTTCCTTGGCACTTCCCTCATCCGTTTAATGCTGAGGCCTACCTACCTATAAAAAACAGGTAATCCCTTAGATGGCACAGCTGTGGCATGCCGACATATCATGAAGATTTAACGCTAATACAGTAGTAACGACATTGACCGTGACAGCAGTAATTCTGTCCCTCGCACGACCTCATGAGCCCTCACTGTTCCTGACCTCATTCCGACGTCACCTCCCACCCTCCATTCCTGGTGCACACGGCTCCCACCACCGGACCTTAGCACCGGCCGGCCCCTCTCCCCGCAGCACACCCAGGCGCCCGCGCGGCTTACCCTTCACACTCCACCCAGGTCACTGTTCAGTCATCACCCCGTAACCGCATTCCTTTGTCTCACCCCATTCCTGCACCCTGTTTCGATTCTACCATGCGATGACTACACTAACGGCTGGCAAACTCTTTCTGTAAAGGGCCAGACACTGAAGACCTTCGCCTTTATGGAGCACATGGTCAGGGGCAAGTACTCCAGGTTGCTGTGTGTGGTGTGAGAGCCACCAGAGCGCGTACATAAACGGATCGGTGCGGCTGTGTTTCCAGAGAACGTCTTTTATCGAAGCAGGTGGTGGGCCACGTTGTGCTGACCCTGTACCGTGTACGGGTTTCGGTGTTCGCTGAACGTGAGCTCCCCTTCGGGGAAGGGAAGGCTCCATTCTGTTCCATCTACTGCTGTATCCCCAAGCTCCCAAGGAGTTGTTTCGGTTAGCAAATGACGCACCTTACAACCCACTGTGGGATTATGATCCTCTGGTTAGAGGTACTAGAACTTGATATTCAAAGAGAACGTGTGACTCGCTAGAGGTCACACAATGAAGTCCCTAGATTTTATTTTTATTTTTTCAAAGGTTTTATTTATTTGAGAGAGAGCGCGTGTGAACACGAGTGTGGGAGAGGGGCAGAGGGAGAGGCAGACTCCCTGCTGAGTGGGGAACTCCACGTGGCGCTGGATCCCAGGACCCTAAGATCATGACCTGAGCTGAAAGCAGACACTGAACGACTGAGCGACGTGGGTGCCCCAAGTCCTTGGATTTTAAATGGGATAGAAGGGACATCTCAATCGAACTTTGAATGAGAATGGTACCCACTTAATAGGACCTTAGATCCTTTATAAAAAGATAGTAAAGAGGGGTGCCTGGGTGGCTCAGTCGGTGAAGCGTCTGCCTTCAGCTCAAGTCACGACCCCAGATTCCCAGGGTCAAATCCTGCATCAGGCTTCTCGCTCAGCGGGGAGTCTGTTTCTCCCTCTGCCCCTCCTCCCTCTCTAGGTAAATAAATAAAATCTTAAAAAAAAAAAAAAGATGGTAAAGAGACTGTGAGGGCAAAGGCCCCATTTTGGAACAGAAGGCTTAGCCGCTAAGTGTTTAACTCCTATTGCCCCAACGTCGAGCACGGCGTCCTCGACAACGGGCCTCCCTACCTTCTTCACCGCCAGGTCGTGGTCCAAGTCGCTGCCCGAGTCGTCTTCGGGCTCCTGCTGCTGCAGGTCCTTCATTTTAATCAGCAGCTCCGCCTTGGGGGCTGACGTGCTGTAGTAGGAGGAGCTGGTGGCGAGGGACAGGGCCGCCGGCACGCCCGGCTCCTCTCTCCTGCGGGACACGTGAGTGGGCACGTCAGCCGGCTGTGACTCCGCGCCAGACGCCCCCTCCCAGCCCCCCCGCTCCGTGACGAGCACGCGGCGGTGCCAACGCAAGCACAACAGCCCGCGGCACGAGACGGCCAAGGGGGCGGGGGAGAAGCGACAATGACAGAACTAGACACCGCGTCGCCAAATGGATACTCCGCAAGTCTACGGAACGCAGTTTCTTAAGAAGGGGGAAAAGTCAAATAAGCAGGGATGTCTAAGAATCTCCCCGGGTGGGGGGGGAAGGGAGCAGAGGGAGAATTTTCGCCGGGAGCCTAAGGTCTGCGAAGAGTACGTGCGCACAGTTCCCTGTAAGTGAGGCCCCAAGGCCCCGAATGCAGCCTGCACTTTTCTGTCTGCCACCATGTCCGCGCCCCCTGGCTCGGGCCCGTCTCAGCCCCTTTGTCCTTCTGTGCTGGGTGTCACTGGCGCTCCCACCTACTGTCCATAAAGGGTGCTTATGGCAACAGCGGGCACCACCAGGACAGATGCAAGCCCACACGCCCACGCAGGCAGCCCGTGAAGGAGACGGGCTGTGAAGGGCAGGCTACCAAACCAGTGGCCATGCATCCCCTCGCTGCGCTCCATAACCAGGAGCACAAAGTCTCCTTCGTCAACCCGGACGTTCAGGAGCCTTCACGAACGACATCCGGGGCCAGGGCCTTCTTTGCTATGGGGGTGTCCTGCGCACGGCAGCCTCCCTGGTCTCCACCCACAGGGTGCCAGGAGCACCTCCCAGGCCTGACACCTAAACACGGATCTGGACATTGCCAACCTCTGGAAGGAGACAGTGTCCCAGCTGAGAAGCTCTGTCTTCTGAGAAAGGAGCCCATGGGCATCACCCTGAACCAAACGGGGCTCAAGCCAAGAATGCGCAGGACCTGTGGTGTTTCCACATCTCTGCCAGGCCCCCAAGGTGGCATCCCCAGGACAGGGCCTCAGTGGCTCTTTTGGGAGGGTCACAAAACAGCCAACACGGGCTCAAGCACTGGACAGTGCTTATGAAAATGGGGCCCCGAAAAGCCACGTGCACACAGACCCACGTACCAGCCCCTCGCCCCCGAAGCCCGAGAGATGCTCGGAGGGCGGACGCGCGCTGGCCGAGCTGCAGAACGAGGGCAGCGCTTGCTCACCTCTCCTCCGCGGTTCTGGGAGACGGCACTTTGGGCAGCAGCTTCCTGCGCTGCTGAGCTTCCTCCAGCAGGTGCTCGTCTTTGGGGAAGATGCCCTCCATGAGGTCCATGGTGGTTCTGATCTTCACGCTGGGGTCCAGGATATCGGCCAGGGACTTGTCCTTCCCCACGATCTCCCGGGCCAGCTCCTCCGACTTCAGGTCTTCGGCCGTCCTCTCCTTGGCCTTCACGTAGCTGAGCGCGGAAGGAGAGGCCCCGTGGTCGTTGGCGCGGGGCGCTGGGGCGCTGGGGCGCTGGGGCTCGGGCTCGGCGCCCTGGCGGCTGTAGAGGCAGAAGCGCGAGTAGGACTGCTCGGACGTGCTGAGCGTCTTGATCTGGTCTTTCTCCAGCCCGCTGGGCAGCGCGGGCAGCTCGGCGGTGCGGGCCAGGCCCTGGCGGCTCTCCTTCTCAGGCTGGCTCTCCGAGTGCACGATCTTGATGGGTACCATCTTTACCGTGGTGTTGTTGTCCATCACCCGCTCGATTCTGGAAAGAGAAGTCCATGTGCTGAAAACACAGAGTGAGCCCCGTATGGACTGCTACCCGGGCCAGAAACCAGCCGGTTCCTCGCCTGCCCTGACGGCAGGGGGACGTGCGGCCACCGCAGTGCAGGGAACCTCCAGGATCCCACGACCCAGGACGGCGCATGGAGGTTGAGGAGGCCCCATTTCCTGACCCTGAGCATCTGGACACCTTCCAATTTCCAAAGTCACCCACACACCCACAGACGCCTGAGGCTGGATCGCTGGGCTTACCGAGGGGCAGACGGCTGAACACTCGTTTTCATGCCGGCCATCGTGCGCGCGTTAACAAGCCCCGCTCACTTACGTTTTCTTTGGGGGCGGGGAAGATAGGCTTCTCTAACACAACTGTCATGACAGCCTTCCGTCGCTGCCTCTCAAAGCAGGGCCAGCGCACACCGACGGGTGCCTGCGTGGTTCTGAGGTTGCGGGAAGACCTCCCTACACAGCGACTATGATCTGAGTGGACAATGAGGACACGCACCCACTGGCCCCAATCGGAGGCTTCCTCATGTGCTGGGTGCACCGGCTGTCACCCTCCACCGGCCTTCCACCACTCAACACTTCAAGCTACCCTTCACACGGCTTCTCAAAGCAGCCACGCAAGGATCTGGCACTAACCACAGGGCACACCACTTAGGTATTATTTTAAGTGATTCACTGAGTACACACTTTTCCTTAGGGGAAAAAAAAAAAGATGGGGGGTGGCGCCTGGGTGACTCAGTCAGTTAAGGGCCCAGCTTTTTTTTTTTTTAAGATTTTATTTATTTGACAGAGAGAGACAGTGAGAGAGGGAACACAAGCAGGGGGAGTGGGAGAGGGAGAAGCAGGCTTCCCACTGAGCAGGAAGCCTGATGTGGAGCTCAATCCCAGGACCCTGGGATCATGACCTGAGCCGAAGGCAGACGCTTAACGAATGAGCCACCCAGGTGCCCCTAAGCACCTGACTCTTGATCTCAGCTCTCAGCTCAGGTCTTGATCTCAGGGTCATGAGTTCAAGTTCCACACTGGGCACCATATTGGCTGTGAAGCTTACTTTAAAAAAAAGGCGGGGAGGGGGCGCCTGGGTGGCTCAGTTGGTTTAGCGTCTGACTCTTGATTCGGCTCAGGTCATGATTTCAGGGTCGTGAGATCAAGCCCGCATGGGGCTCTGCACTGGGTATAGAGCCTGCTTAAGATTGTCTGTCTCCCTCTCCTCTCCCTCCTCTGCCCGTCTCTACCCCCGCTCGCACATGGTCTCTAAAAAAGTAAATAAATAAGATAAATTACTAAAGAAGGTTTCGCAGTGAAAGGAACTGGGGGGCACCCGCACGGAAGACAGAACATGGACTGGTCAGTGTGATGGGGCTTCATGCAGGACTCCCCCGAATGCCGCTTGGTGCCCTCAGCTAGACTTCGCTGGACCACACCCAGGGATCCCGTGGACCAGGGTCACAGGGACAAAAGTCTGTTTCAAGTATTTCTGAAGGACATATTGGAGAAAGAGAGCCATCTGCTGGTGTCCACAAGGGAAGGAAAAAACAAGTCAAAATCATAAAGCCAAAGTTCTGCATTTGTTTCTAGTATAGTGGGCTAAGGTCATTTCTACCATGTGACCCTAACGGACCGAATTTTGTGTACCGCATGGAACATTCCAGTGCTCTAAATTAAAGGTTTTTCACCCTTTAACTGGCAGCTGGGAACACAGTATGGTTTTTTCCCTGTACACTGCAGTGTATAGGCTAAAATCATTTTGTATTCTCTTCTCTCCTCCAGTAGAAATCATTAGATGTTTTATCTAGGTATTCATGTACAGTCCCCGCCTAATGCCTTCTTTAAAATTTATGAATAAATTTTAAAAGGCCAGCTCTGTGGAAAATACCATTTAGATGTGCTAAACGTCAGAAGGAAACTTTGGGCATCTTATCCAAGCAAAGACAGAGACAGAAGAACCCCTCTCCTCATTCCTTCCATTACACACTTAGAAACCCAGATCACTGGGGCGCCTGGGTGGCTCAGTCGTTAAGCGTCTGCCTTTGGCTCAGGGCGTGATCTCGGCATTCTGGGATCGAGCCCCACATCAGGCTCCTCCTCTGGGAGCCTGTTTCTTCCTCTCCCACTCCCCCGCTTGTGTTCCCTCTCTCACTGGCTGTCTCTCTATCGAATGAATAAATAAAATCTTTAAAAAAAAATTTATAAACCCAGATCACCTACTACTGAATTTTTTTTTTAAAGTCAGCTCTACGCCCAATGTGGGGCTTGAACTTACAACCCTGAGATCAGGAGTCCCATGCTCTCCCGACTAAGCCAGCCAGGCGCTGCCCCAGGACTGACGTCTAAGCCAGCCTCTATTTATCTTCCCCGACTTGTGGAGAAACTGGATTTCCAGGGCAGGAAGACAAGGAAAAAAGAACAAGTCCTTCACACGTTGACCTATACTTTCCAGCAAAGCATCTCTTCCTGGTCCTTTCTAAGCATAAAGGGCCTCTCCTCTTGTAAGCTGGCCAGACTTGCACATTTAAAAAGTTGGATGAACTTTTACTTCAAAGTCAGGACAAAACACAGCAGATCAGACCTTACCGCAACCAGATCTCATCGATTCCTAATCCACAGGCAGAGAGGTGGAGAAGGGGGGGTGCGCCGAGCCCCGCGGCTCCTCTCAAAGCGCCCGCTGCCCCTGGGGGCCCGCCCGGCCCCAACAGCAAGCGCTCCACTCGGCTCTGCTCACACCCACTGCGGAGGGTGACCGTCAGCTGCACGCCGTGCCGCTCGGGTGAACCAGAGGACCCACTCAGCAGACTCTCACACGCAGAGGCTCAAGGTGACGCCACTAATGCCGCCCACGTGGCCATGCAGGAGCCGTCCCGACACTCTGTGCTCGTTCACTCCCAAATGGAAACAGGCGCGCAGGAAAACGCTCCTGAGGACGCTTCTAGGAGCGATCAAATCTGTGTCACTGGCCGCAGCTCCTGGCCAGCGTCTCCATGTTGTAGTTTAAACAAAAACCCCAGAGAACTTTCAAAGCTTTGAAAGTAAGCTACCTAGTGTTAGGACAGGAGTTGATGCGGTTTGAGGGGGGCATGAATACCCATTCCGCAATTCCCCAGAGGAAAGGAACGCCGCACCCTGTTCTCTGCGTTCCAGCTGCAGCTCCGTGCCTGGCACACGGGAACCGCTCAACAGGTGCGTGAGTGTGGGTGTCTGCCTTGCGCCCCGGCAAGCGCCCCGGCACACGCACACTCGTGATCGAGGGCTAACTGGAAGGAGGGAGACACCAGCCACGGAGGAGAGGAGGCGAGCAGCTCCAGCGCAAGAACCCCAAGTCCACACAGGGTAGGGCAAGACCAGTATCTCACATGCCAGGCAGAGTAGGAAGCCCTGCCCCGGGCACACTCCCCCTGCTGGCCCGTCAGGAGCAGACTGTGGTCACCGACCCTGAGCCCTGGCTTCTCTGTCTCGTTGGTCACTGGGATTCCACGCTTTCATACCAGGACTGACCAACAACACACACCCTGGGGCACGGCGACTCATTCGGTACCCTATGACCAACTTCCTTGGCAGCAAGTTTCGGAAGTGGCACGGCCACCCTCTGCCTCACTGTGCTTCCCGGGAAGAACGGAGCGGACGTAGTCGGGTATGTGTCTAGATGCCAACCAGAGCTCAGCTCTCTGTGAGCACCTGTACAGCAAGAGACAGGATGCAAAGACGACCCTTTCCAGCCCCGCTGACACGGTGGATGAGAACATGCAATAATGTGGGTCCCCAAAGACCCCCCTCCCCGCCCCCACCAGGATCTTCAATAGTATCGTCACTGCTTACTGAAATCCCTCTCAAGCTCATAGGAAAGACAGAATGAGAAAATCAGGCAAGAAACCATGAAAGCTACTGCCTCCTCCTAGAGCCCACACAGGTCAGGAGCAGCACGGGAGCACACGGCAGTCTGTCCGAGGAGCCCAGCGGCTCCCACCAGCTCCGCAGAATGCAGAATGGAGGGGCTGAGGCCGGCTCGCTTGCAACCGTCTCACATACGTGCCCACCACAGACCACCGTGTTGCTTCTCCTTCCTTTCACAACTGACAACGTCACCTGCCAGGGAAGGTACTGCAGTGATACCCACACTGTGAACGACATAAAGCACAGCGGGGGCCCGCAGAGGCAGCTGTGGGGACAGTGCCACACCTGGAGACACAGGATGACACCAGGAACGTATATCCTCTCTGCGGAGATATTTTGAAGGTGCCACACCTGGAGACACAGGATGACACCAGGAACGTATAACCTCTCTGCGGAGATATTTTGAAGTGAAAGAAAGAAAGAAAGAAAAGAAAAGAAAAGAAAAGAAAAGAAAAGAAAAGAGAAAAGAAAAAAGAGAAAAGAAAAGGGGAAAGGAGAGGAAGGAAGGAAAGAAGGAAGGGAGGAAGGAAAAGAAAAAAGATTAGCTTGAGACTGTAGAACAGAAGATCTAACAGACTTTCTGAAAATGGCGGAAATAACCAGTCTATGCCACCAGCCGCACCGAATTTACTTTATTTCTCACTAACAGACGTTTGCACGGCCGCATGTGGCTGCTGGTGACTGTGTGAGACGCGTCAGGACACTCTGGGCCAGAGCGTTCCTGGCTGCGGGGCAGACTGGGGACAGCACCTCTCACCTCTGCCCACGAGATGCCAGGAGCAACACTCCCTCTTCAGCCGTGACACCCAAAACCTCTGCAGACACAGCCAGCTGTGCCCTGGGGGCAAAGCGGCCCTCCCCCAGGTTGAGAACCACTGCTCTAGAGAACAAGACGAAAATTCTCCACTTCTTCCACTTCTCAGTTCTTCGAAGGCCCTCACACAGGAGGGAAAAGGAAACAGCGCCCCTGACGGGTCAGACCCTGCCTGACAACATCTATCAACGTCTCAACGGGCACGGCAGACCATCCCACGCCTGAAATTCTAACAGCAGCACCATGTGCTATAATAGACGTTTCCTCTGCTTTAACAAAAGGTGTATACCAGCCTGGCTTTTCACATAAGATACAGAAAAAAACAGCATGGAGGGGGGCACCAGGGTGGCCCAGTTGGTTAAGCAGCCGACTCTTGGGTTTCAGCTCAGGTCATGATCTTGGGGTCCTGGGATCAAGCCTGTCAGGCTCCACACTCAGCACAGAGTCTGCTTGAGACTCTCTCTCTCTCCTCTCCCCTTGCCGCACCCTACCCTGTGCTTGCTCGTTCTCTCTCAAATAAAGAAAATCTTAAAAGAAAAAGAAAAAAACAGCGTGGAAATACTGGACATTATGAAAAACACGAAGATCTCCTGCTCAGTTTAAACTGGATTCTGATTACACACAGATGCTTAGAGAAAACACAGCCCTGCTGGGTAGATACCTGTGGGGAATGCATACGTCAACGCTGGCCTTGGGTGAAAAGGACAGGGGATGGTCCCCCACCTCCACCACACCCCCCTTGCTTCTGTGGAACAGGACAGCCCCCCTACCAAGTTCACAATGCAACTGACCACTGGAGCTGTGGATTCTCCCCCATGGAGTCAGTCCCCAGGGGCAACTTAAAATCCAGTGTGTGCAGCTGAAGCAGGGTACCCGGCGTCCACCACCCGGGAAAGATGCACCTGCAGGAGCTCGGGAAAGGGGTCAGAGCACAGGGCCACCGTCCCAGGACAGTACCTTGTGGGATTCTCCTCCTGGATCAGCAGGGGAGGTTTGTCTGTCAGCTTCTGGGGAGCGAACTGAGGAGAAGGGGAGCGAGAGGTCTCCATGGCGGACGTCTGCAGGGGCCGGAACTTGGACGGGAGCAGGGCCTCACGCTTTGGACAGGCTGTGTGCTCATCTACATGCCGCTTGTTGTGCTCACCAGTGGCCCTTGCACCATCTTCGGGCTGCGCACTGCTCAGCTTCTCCACCAAGGCACAGGGTATGTGGGACAGGGACAGGCGGTCCACACACGCCTCCAGGGCCTCCGGGGATGGTGGGGGAAGGGGCTTGCTGGGGGCACTTAGGGGAGCGGTCCCGGGTGTGCCACCGGCCAGGCCCTTGAGTTGCCTGGGTTCACGTTTGGGCGGCGGTGGCCTCTGTGGGGCTGGCTTCTTGGGGAGCGGTGCAGTGTTCACAGGCCTTGGGTCCTGCCCCCGACTGTGCAGGGCCGAGGGGGGGGCGCTCGGCACATGTGGTCCTGGGCCGAGCGTTTCCTCTGGGTATCTGTAATCTCGAGGTAGGGTCCCCGCTCGGCTGCGGGCCTCCTGGGGCACGTCTGGCGCTTCCCAGGTGGGAGGTGGCTTAGAGAGCTGGGACGGCTTCTGAGAGTCCTGCTGCGATGTCGGAATGGCTTCCGGACGCTGGGCATCTGCTCGTCTAGAGGGAGAAAGTATAAAAATGAGCATACGACTCCAAGTAACACCTTCTCTCCAAATGGGACTAGAACCCAGATCTGGATAATCGTCTTACATCATTTGAAGGAATTAAATCCATATACGTCTTCCCACACCTGTCTCCACCGTAATCAGTAATGCAAGATACGCAATCGAAACACACACCGGATATCAGGCTGGCTGTCGGCACATCATGTCATAGGAAGGGGAGTACTAAAAACACACGCACACGTATCAGATGCACGCACACGTACACGCAAGCTGCATGCTGGGGCAAAAAAATTTACACAAATATTTTTAAAAACAACGTTGATGAAAATTCTCACACGGCTTTATTCAGAAACACTTATTCCATGTCAAAACACTATTTTTACGTGGCTTACTTTGGGAAATTGCCACATACAAAGGCACAGAACTTTCCAGCGTGAGGCACAAAACCATTTATTAATAAAACCTTTAAATTAAGTCGTTATTATTAAAAACGAGAAAAACACAGGCTTTTGGGCACTGTACGAGGTTCAGTGATCTTTCCATCCTGTGATCCATTTCCAGTTCTACCTGTACTTTCGAGGCACACATGCCTGTGTTTAATATGTGCAGACACGCACACACCCACGGAAAGGTTCCCACAAAACACTCGCACGGGCAGGCCTCACGTGTGCGGTTATCCGTGCTGTAGCCAACGCTCGCAGGCTAACAACTATCAAACCCGAAACGGAGAAGGGGGCCACGCCTTTGCCAACACACGGTTGCTTCCGACCTGAGTGATAAAACGAGCCTCTGATGGAATCTTCAGGTCAGGGAAGAGCAGTTTTGCGTTGAGGGAGACAACCGTGTTGTTAAAGGAAACTCTAAGAAGGGCAGCAATGGGAGAGCCAGCAGACACGTCCGAGCACCAGCGCCCAGAAGAGATGTAACCTACTAAGTAACAAGTCGGATAAGGCTTTCCCCCTGACACCCAGGGCAGGAGCCTCATTCTAGCACTCGCCTTCAGACCCAGGACTGAGCCGGCCTCCTGGGACAGGATGCCTGGCCTGGGTGTTACAGATGTCCCCCCACCCCCGGGATGCTGTCCTGCAAGTCCGGTGCCCTGCACACGTCCCTCTGACCATGCCCTCGGGAGAACGAGCCCCTCCAGGTTCAGCGGATGCTCGAGAGCAGAACCCAGACCATGCCCAATTCCTTCCCCTTTCCCACGGTCAGCAGCTGGGGCCAGCCCCCCACCCTGCGCTGCGGGAGCACAGCCAGACAGGCCGGACCCTGCCCCACCTAGAAGCTAGAAGCTCTCTGTATCTAGAAGAGGGCACAGGAGCTTGTCCCAGTGGGGCCCAGAGAGAGGGCAGCTTGGCTCTCTGCTGGCAAGACACTGAACATACCACCTCAGCTTAGAAGACACACGGTGGCAAAGCAGCCAAGCACAAGAGCTTAAAATATTAACCCAGTTCCAGGAAGGTAGATATTGCAGAACAAAAATACATACCAGGCACGCACTAAAAGAAACTACAAGTTTTCAAAATAACTTGAACATAGCAACGGATGTGTAGAGAACAGCGTCAAGCAGCTGTCTGGTTACCGAATCGCATTTAAGCACCTTCGAGCTGAGAACGCGGTTTGAGAAGCCTAACTCAGGGCTCGGGCGTCCTGCCGCGGACGAGTCGGTTTGATCTGCTGCGGGGGGGGGAATGCCCTGTGTCTCCTTTCCGTTCCAGCCACTGTGCCTCTTAAAGAGCATAAAACCTAATTCACGACACTTCACAAATGCCTCCCTAATATTCTGCTTCAAAGAGCGGAGCCATGCATGCACTTTTCCTCCTCTCCTACCAACAGGCTTGAAACACAGCATCCACAGATCTGCAGGAAGGCTCTTGGTGCTGCTGACTTCCTAACTACCCACCACCTCCCAGACACACACAATTAAATTAGCCACAATGGACTGCTCAAACTTAAGTGCTTTTGGCCATCTGGATTCACCTTTAGTATGTTAACGAAAAAGGAGCTCTATTTGCCGGGTGTGTTAGACAGGATGTGGAGATGTGCCCAGACACAGGAGAGAACTCACACATGGGAAATAAGGACTCGGAGCAAAAGACGGCCTGCACGGTTTGCCCAAGGGCCATGTCCGGCTTCTGTCAGGCACAAGGCCTCATGGGCACTTCCTGTCTTCCCAGTGGGGCATCCTTTGCAGGACTGCAGGGCGCTCAGTGCCCTAGGGGAGGCAAACATGCTGTATGGTCTCTCCTGGTCCTAGCCATGGGGTTCACTGCACTGCCCCCCAGCACCGCACTCCAGTTAGACTTACGTTAGCACAGCAATTTCAGCGCCAAGCTTGTTCCCTCCCCCTTATTTTTTTTACTCCTTCTCCTCACCACCAAACTTACAAAGTCAAAGGCATAAAAAACCACTAATTGGTTTTTTAATCCAGTTAGGAATTCAGGAAATCAGGGTCACAAGAAGGACCACAAATGGGAATCTGGGGCTCTGCTAGGGTCACATTCTGATCTAACAGGTTCCACGTGACTGCTCAGTAGAGAACGTGCGTGTATGTCTGTGTGTCTGTACCACGTACGTTGCCTGTGTGTCTGCTGGGGGTGTGTCAGATGCGTTATCTGTCGGTCTCTGTGTACTGTACGTGTATCCCCCCTCCCGCTTTTTTAAATTTTCAAGTATAAAGTCAATGGTGATAGTAAGATCCATAGATACAGAAAATAAGGATGTCTTAAGGATTTGTCAGCAAAAGCATCAAAGCATCTTGCTCCTAGGTGTATACAAGGGGGCAGTGAGTAAAGCCGCACAAAGGAAAAATGAAAAGGCGCTGCATTCGAGAGCCCCAGCAATTGATATGCAACGTAGCTTGCTCACGTCATGCAAAACATGCTAATGACATGTTACCAAGGGGAACGCTGCTGCTCCCATGGTTCCAGGAGGAGGGAGGCCTGGCGGGCTCCACACACTGGAGACTCCCCGAGCCCTGCAACCTGCGCTTGGGCTCGACCCTATGCCACGCTGTCCTTCTTCATGAGCCTGGCCGCTGCGGAGGCAACGGGAGGTGAAAGGTCTCTAACGGGGCAGTGCAGCCGAATGAAACGAACGTGAAGAGGAAAGTCCCCAAGGAAAGGCCATGCTGAATGCTGCTCCGCGGCCCAAACACCCTGTGATGGGGCAGAAAGGACCAAAGGGCCCGAAGGAAAAATATCATGTAGATACACGTAAAGACACACA
>NW_024423319.1:118392454-118400495 GCF_017311325.1 Ursus maritimus
CGCCAAATGCTTTGAAACTCCCAGCCCAGCTCTAATTAGCCTATCATTTCTTGAGTCTTTGGAAACCGCCGTCCCAGGCTCTAATTGCCATCGATATTTCTGAGCTTTGGAACCCCCCGAAAACCCCCCAGCCTCACCTAATGCCTCAATTTCTGAGCTTTGGACCCCCCAGCTCTAATTCCACGACATTTCCTCTGAGCTTTGAAACCTCTCCCCAGCTCTAATTGCCTCGACTATTTCTGAGCTTTGGACCCCCCCCAGCTCTAATTGCCATCGACATTTCTGAGCTTTGGAACCCCCTCGAAACCCCCCAGCGCTCTAATTGCCACTCACATTTCTGAGCTTTGGACCCCCCCCAGCTCTAATTGCCATCGACATTTCTGAGCTTTGGAACCCCCCCCCAGCTCTAATTGCCATCGACATTTCTGAGCTTTGGAAACCCTCCCAGCTCTAATTGCCATCATATTTCTGAGCTTTGAAACCCCCCACTGCTCTAATTGCCATCGACATTTCTGATGTGGGTATGGTGACCGCCAGGCCCACGCCTAAATGTGGTGTCTGTATATGAGGTGGCTCGCTTTATTTCCAGGTTCCATCTGTTCCGATGAGCCCTGGGGCAGCACTGATTTCTTCTGTCTGGTCGCAGCTCTCTGCTCCCCATCTCACAGGCCCGGTTCCTGGTCGCCCCCAGCACGGGACTGGCCTCACTCTCCAGTGACTTCGTGGCTCATGGTCTCCACTCCCCTCACTGGCTGGACGCACCTCCACGGAGGGAAGGGAACCAGGCTAACTTCTTCTCGGCCGCGGAGCAAATCTTCGTGCACCGTGTCACACCGCACCTGAACGCGCCTGTAACCTACAAACGCATTTCTGGGTCTCGGTCACTGTGCAGAATGGTAAGGGATAAAGCTGCATTTTGGAAACCCCCCCCCCCAGCTCTAATTGCCATCGACATTTCTGAGCTTTGGAAACCCTCCCCCAGCTCTAATTGCCATCGACATTTCTGAGCTTTGGAACCCCCCCCACTGCTCTAATTGCCATCGACATTTCTGATGTGGGTATGGTGACCGCCAGGCCCACGTCTAAATGTGGTGTCTGTATATGAGAGGTGGCCGTTTTATTTCCAGGTTCCATCTGTTCGCGATGAGCCCTGGGGCAGCACTGGATTTCTCTGTCTGTGTCGCAGTTTCCTGCTCCCCATCTCACAGGCCCTCGGTTCCTGGTCGCCCCCAGCACGGGACTGGCCTCACTCTCCAGTGACTCGTGGCTCATGGTCTCCACTCCCCTCACTGGGCTGGACGCACCTCCACGGAGGGAAGGGAACCAGGCTAACTTCTTCGGGGCTGCGGGAGCAAATCTTTCGTGCACCGTGTCACACCGTCACCTGAACGCCCATTACACCTACAAACGCATTTCTGGGTTTCGGTCACTGTGCAGAATGGTAAGGGATAAAGCTGCATTTTCTGAGACGCAGGCAGTTAGGTTCTGAGCGGAAGAACTCTGCATGTGAACATTCCCAACATAAGTAAACATCTGTAGACTGCTCTGTAATCACTCATTCACTGCTGCTTTGCAAGCAGGGTTAACCATTATTTTCACCAAGGAAAAGAGAAACATTTCCAGCCTGTCGATGACTTACGTAAGGCACACAGGGTCCTCCTTTCCGAAGTACTTACGGAGTCAGTGACAGGAAAGGACACACGGTCCCTTCTGACTTGGGACACACGTGTTGCTCAAGGCTGTTACTTCTGCTGTGTTTTCGTGTCTGAGGCTACCGTAAAGTTTCTAGCCCACACTTAATTTGGGGTTTCACGAGGCAGACACTTCCAACCACGGTATCACTTACTAGCTATGTGACATCAGGCAAGAGACAGTGTGTCAAAACGCTTCGTTTCCTCTCCTGTCCAGGGGAGTCACAGGCCACACCCCGGGACGGTCGCCACGTGAAGCGGAGACAGAGCCGCAGCAAAGCTGAAAGGAGATCCTAGGACAGCAACACATACCCTCTTCCCACGACGCCACATAGCCGGAGCACTGCTACCCAGGCCTCCAAGTGCGAAGGGCACCTCGTGGCAGCTGCTCCAGGGCCATCTGTGCTATGAGGGCACCACCAGAATTCTGTGCGTTGGAATCGACTCAATAACAGAGACATGCCGCAAGCTTCCAGTGCATAACACCAATAGGTTTCCTCCTTTCATTCAAGTATTATGAGGGGGCACCTGCGTGGCTCAGGCGTGAAGCGTCTGCCTTCAGCTCAGGTCATGATCCCAGGGTCCTGGGATCGAGGCCCATGTTGGGCTCCCTGCTCAGCGGGGCGTCTGCTTCTCCCTCTGCCCCTTGCTTGTGTGCACGCTCTCTCTCAAATAAATAAAATCTTTAAAAAAGTAAAGAAATATTATGAAAAATACTAACTTATGCCATTCACAAAACCAGCCTATGCTGACACTACCAATGGACAGGGTGGCTGGTGTATCAGAGACGGTCCAAGAATAGCACTTGCACCCCAAAGATAACAGACGTAGTGAAGAGAAGGGCCACATGCACCCCCGTGTTCACAGCAGCATCGTCCACAACAGCCAAACTGCGGAAGGAGCTGAGAAGCCATTCAACAGACGAATGGATTAAGAAGATGTGGTCCATATATACAATGGAATATTACTCAGCCATCAGAAGGAACAATTACCCAACATTTGCAGCAACATGGACAGGACTGGAGGAGATAATGCTAAGTGAAATAAGTCAAGCAGAGAAAGACAATTATCATATGCTTTCTCTCATCTATGGAACATAGGAAGTAGGAAGATCGGGGGCAACTGGGTGGCACAGTCGTTAAGCGTCTGCCTTCGGCTCAGGGCGTGATCCCGGTGTTCTGGGATCGAGCCCCACATCAGGTTCCTCTGCTATGAGCCTGCTTCTTCCTCTCCCACTCCCCCTGCTTGTGTTCCCTCTCTCGCTGGCTGTCTCTATCTCTGTCAAATAAATAAATAAAATCTTAAAAAAAAAAAAAAGAAGTAGGAAGATCGGTAGGAGAAGAAAGGGAAGAATGAAGGGGGACTAAACAGAAGGGGGAATGAACCACGAGAGACTATGGACTCTGGGAAACAAACTGAGGACTTCAGAGGGGAGTGGGGTGGGGGATTGGGATACGCTGGCGGTGGGTATTAAGGAGGGCACGTATTGCATGGTGCACTGGGTGTTATGCGCAAACAATGAATCATCGAACTTTACATCAAAACTAAGGATATACTGTACGGTGACTAACATAACATAAAAAAAAAAAAAAGAATAGTACTTTCGAGTGTATATTGCAAAGCCAGACCCACAGCAAAATTACCTGCAAGGACCATTAGGTAGGATTCTGAGGAGCTGCCTTCCAAATGGAGTTATGTTTCCATGAATGACCCTGGAATTTAACATTTACAGTTTTAGAAAGCACACATCCATTGCTTATGAGTGTCAAGAAGAGTGATTTTGTGATGTGTAGAATTGTTTATTAGAAATCACAGCTTAGGGGCGCCGGGGTGGCTCAGTCGGTGAAGCGTCTGCCTTTGGCTCAGGTCATGATCTCAGGGTCCTGGGATCGAGCCCCATGTTGGGCTCCCTCCTCAGTGAAAAGTCTGCTTCTCCCTCTCCCCCTGCCTTTCCCCCTGCCCGAGCTCTCTCTCTCCCTCAAATAAATAAATAAAATGTAAAAGGAAGAAGAAGATTCTAATGCCATGTGGGGAAAGCAATTACTTTAGAAAATCAGATGAATGTTATTTCTTCGTTGTCCTAACAGATGGATAAAAAGACTGGCTTCCTTTGGGTTTTATTTTTGCTTGTAGGAATTTGGATGGTAACAGGAATGAAGTCCAATTAGAGAGACCGATACGTCATTTGTAGTTAAGTGGAGGACAACTGTTTAACAGAGAGATTCCACGCGCAGATGAACCCAAAGCACATGTACAAGCAGAGGCTCAGGAAGGGCTAGCGTCCAATCACAGAAAACACCCACATTTAGAGATTCTCATCTGTGATGGCCCCTCGAGTATCCAACTCCGTTTTCAGACTGTGCGCTTTGAATCTATTCCAGTCCTCTTTCATTTTTGTGGCTTAGAGACCCTCATTCCTGGTTCCAAGATGGGACACTTGGGGAAAAAAAAAATTTTTTTTTAAAACAAAATCACGCAAATCTCCTCTGCCTATCCAAGCTCCAGGCTAGTTAGAATCAGAGGCACAGACAAATGGAATAAAAATGACATTTGCAAGTGATCTGTTAGCTGAGTTTTCTCCTGGCATTCTGTTTCTGGCTTGCCTAAAAATACATCTTGCGCAAAGTTCAAAGTGTGGGCAAGCCTGACATCAGCTGCGATTTTTCTTTCTTTCTTTTTTTTTTTTTTTAAAGTAGTGGCCGAACTGATGGAATCAGGGTTTCAGGGGCGAGTGGGGCTGGCCCATGACGTTGCTCAGCCACCGGCCAGAGACTCTACTTAGCCTGCTCTGCAAGTTTGACCCGGTGACTCAGCAGGCCGCCACTAGTCTTCTGAAGCTGCAGGACATAAGTGTCCTCAGCGATGCCACCAGTCACCCCACAGCCCCAGTGGAGACCTGCCATTTCTTCTGATGGGCGTTCAGCCACACGTGGAACCAGGCAGGACCCTACTCTCGGCCTGGGTCAACCAATGTCGGACCAGAATATTATGGAAGCCGGATACGAGATGAAAACCACAGGAGACAGAGGGAAAAGAAAGTTCCCTCTGCCTTCTGACCTCGACAGCTCTTTCCACACGGCATGGGACGCTACTACCAATTTGAAGCCGACCTAAAGAAAACAGGGAAAATGTCATAAATATCGGAGGCTTTTCGCTCCTCCCCGGTGTGAGGTTATGCTTTCCAAATTTCTTTCCGGGGTTTGTAAAAAGCAGTGTAATGCTGCAGATACACACAGCCTCCTTAGACTGTCCTTACCCCCCCTCCCACCCAGAATAACCCTTGCCCTGATGGATGATAGATGAGAGCACAGCAATGTTTTTGTCTGATGTTTTGGATTTAAAGCTTTTTAAAGGAAGACCATTTCCACCAAATATAGGAGGGCATATCCAGTCAACCTCAAATATCAACCCCTTAGGGTCAAACCACTTTGCACTCCTGGTCCACCTTGTTCCCTGAACCCACTCCTCCAGTTCTCCAGAGCATTCTGAAGGAGTACAGGGGATGACTTCAGACATACAGATCTAAGCTCTCCTCAACCTTACCCCCTCAGAAGCCAGGCCTGGCCAGAGATAGGGGCTGAGGGAGACATGCATGCCTGCAAATCTATATCTGAGCGAAAGCCTTCCAGCAACCTCGATTTTCTGCCACCACGGAGAATCTCTGCTTTATGGGACCCTCCCCTCCCCAATTCCGTATCTCCCATTTTTCTAACCACTTGATCCGAATATTAAAAACTACTCCTGGGGCGCCTGGGTGGCACAGCGGTTAAGCGTCTGCCTTCGGCTCAGGGCGTGATCCCGGCGTTGTGGGATCGAGCCCCGCATCAGGCTCCTCCGCTAGGAGCCTGCTTCTTCCTCTCCCACTCCCCCTGCTTGTGTTCCCTCTCTCGCTGGCCGTCTCTATCTCTGTCGAATAAATAAATAAAATCTTTAAAAATAAATAAATAAAAATAAAAAATAAAAACTACTCCTGAAACTAATACTTGGTTTGGCATGTCCCTCCAAAACTCGATTATCATCATCTGAAAAAAGAGTGACATTAAGTGCCCCTGGCTACCAGCATCGGAGGACCAACCCTTGATCCTTAATCCTCCACCCGGAAAGGCTTCTCAAACCCTGGGCTCAGGGGATTTGGCCCTTGGGCTGTAGTTTGCCAAACCCTGGTCTAGAAGGCAAGGTAGATAGTAATTCCTTAAAAATTCAAGCTCATTTTGAAAAGTACTATGAAGAATGTATGGGGAGAATGGAACGCCAAAGGGGAGAAGAGCTCTTTACACAGAGAGCAGGGTCTGCTGAGTTCTTTTAAAGCTCTGATTTTACAACTTTTATGACCACTTTTTAGCCATTAGTGGGAGCAACGGTCTCTTGTGACGAACGTCGTGTGAACCGGAGTGGAGTGCCACACACTGTCACTTGAAATCCTTAGAAGCAGTTAGAAGGAAAAATCGGATCAGATAAATATTTTATGATGGTAGACATTTCATTCATCTCAATAATAGTTTTGGGAACATCTCGGCTGCTGAGTTTTTATTAGGTATGATCTACTGTTGATAAAAACGTAAAAGCCGCAAGCATTAGGGCACAGGTAACAAGCGATAAATGAATTTGGGTTCGCTTTAATTCTTGCCCCCCACATCTACACGCTTTTCTTCTGAGCCACTTGTTTTTAAAACCACGTGTTTGAATTCCTAGAAATCTAGCGATGGGTCTGGGAGGTCTTCACGTTACACAACATTTTCACCTCTCTTCTTCCCCACACCCCACCACAATTTTATCAAGGTATTGTTTACACACCATAATATTCAAGCCACTGGAGGTCTGGGTAAATGTGCAAAGTTACGTGCTCACCACTACCATCGAGTCTAAATACAACCGCACTGCCCCAGAAAGTTCCCTCCTGCTCTAAGGCAGTCATTGTACCCAGGCTTGAAACCCCTGTAAGTCACTCAGTGTTTTTATCTGCAAGGAGAGCCAACTTCAGGCAGATGCAGAAGATTAAAACTCCTTAGAACTACAAACCCACCCCCACTGAAATGACAGGGAAACGCCCCATTTCAACAAATTTGAGGGGGAGTGTATTCACAACTTTCGCAAATTGAATTTTCTAAAAGCAAAGCCATCTTGCAGTAACTTTTCCAGACTGTTAAAGTATTTTCTGTGTGATGGATACCCCGTGATGGACATTTCCAATCTTCTCTCTTCCACTTACCTCATTTTACAAAATGCACATTTTCATCATAATTAGCATGGAAAGTAGATAGCTTGATCCTCTCCCCTGGAAACTTCCAGCCCTTCCTCCCACCACCACAAAATCAGGGCCAGATTGCACACTTGATCTTCTAGGCTCCCCCTCTTATCCTACCCAAGCCACCTGCCACTCCTCAGGGACCCCTGCAACATACATTTGGCCAGAGGCCCTTCCCTGCCATCCATCCCGTGTGGTTTCCAGATCTCCGCTTTGATCCACACTCTTCAGGAGCTGCCCCACAGACACCATGCCTGTTTTCTTTAAGATCCAAATGAAATGCAACGTTTTCCATGAAGCGTTTCCTGAACGACAGGCCTTTCTTCAGCTGAACCCACCTAAGGATCTAATCTCTGCCTGTTTGTCCCCAAACTGTTCTCAATTCATCTGTGTTATTTTCATTTACTCTCTCTCCTCTTGGGTACACTGACAGCACCCACTTCTGTCCCTGGGCCTAGCGCAGTCCCTGGGACAAAGTAGGCTTCAGCAAAGACTAAGTGAGGTAAAGGGGAGAAACGGAGGAAGGGAGGGAGGGAGTGGGGAGAGGAAGACAAGGCTGGCAGGCTGATTTTTTCTTGGGCCTTCTGACTACCCTGCATCATAGCATTTACGTTTATGTCTGTGTCCCTCCAAAATTCACACATCAAATCCTAACAGCCCCCCAACGGGAAGGTGTTAGGTGGTGCGACCTTTGGGAGGTAATGACGTCATGACGACGGAGCCCTCAGCCATGGGACAGCGTGCTTACAGGAGAGACGTGAGAGAGCTCGTTGCCCTGCTCTCCGCTCTCCGCCACGTAAGGACACAGCACGAACACTGCCGTCCGCAAACCAGGAAACGGGTCTCAGTAGCCACCAAATCAGCCGCACTTCCATCTTCAACTGCCAGCCTCTGGAACTGTGAGAAATAACTGTCTGTTGTTTCAGCACCTGGTCTATGGTAATCTGTTAGGGACTGTGTTCCCCAACAAGGGAGGATAAGATCCTTCAAGGGAGATTCTCTCTGTACCCGATTCAATTTTACAGGCTCCCTGGTACCTGACCACACAAATACACATCAGTAACCAGATACATAGCTGTCACCTGAAGACCTGTCCATGGAGACC
>NW_024423319.1:118400519-118479817 GCF_017311325.1 Ursus maritimus
GCGCCAGTGCGCGGGAGCCATAAGGCCTGGGAGAGGATCTCACGCGCCCACCAAGTCTTAAATGAGACATAGACAGCGTCAGCTCTACTCTGTAGTGGTCTCCTGACTGCCTCCCTACAATTTCATGAATGCTACAGAAACAGGTCCAACTCACTGATTCAATTACGTTTACTTGCCCATTAAAGGTAATTTGAAGTAACTCAATTTTTCAACGAAGCGGTGACTGTAATAAAAAATATTAACTGGCGATTGGGCAGCCCCTTACTCTTTTGAATGTGTTTACGTCTATAGTTCTATTGGCTTCTGTTTATGTTATTTTGACATACTTACACCCTGACTGATCAAATGTTTTGGGGCGGCGTATCAAAGCAAAACACACAACAGGAACATTACGATGAACATTAAAACCATCCCAATGAGAGATAACAGAAGGGAGAAAGACACAAGCACGGACAAATGTTCAAATGAGCAGATGCTACAATATACGGAGGTCTGACGGTTATGCCTCTCATGGACCCGTGGGTTCCTGTCAGCCAGAGCAGTAAGGGTGGCAGAAGGAGCTGGGGCACTGGAAACCCAAGCAGTTCTCGATTCTTCAGCAGAGACAACCCTATTACTAACCTCCATTTGCAGAGAGCAAGCACAACGAACGCAACTCAGCATTTCCAGGACACTGCAGCCCCAAGAGGCTAAGTCACTTGCCTCCTACCCTGAGCTAGAGTGAAGATGTTCATCTCTGACTCCTGCTTTCTCTCTGCAACATCACATTAGACCTTCTTCTAAAACACCTGGGTTCTTCTCTGCTCGAGCAGTTTTATCTTCTTTGCAAAGATGCTGGAGAATATTGCAGGTGGTGGTCTACAGCTCATAGGAAATTCATACCCACAGAGCCCCACATGGTTATGCTTTCTGCAGCCGTAACGCAAAGGCCAGCACACAATTTCGAGGAGCCAGGAGAATGGGAATGGATTGCACACAGCCACCAGGCAGGAACAACGACATGATAAACACAGTACATTAGAAAGGAAAAAACTAACTGTAACCAACATAAATGTTTGAAAAGCACACAGTGCACTTCAGCGATCTATTTGCAACCTAAATAACAATAATCAAGAAAGAAAGGCCCCACCCCCAACAGGAAAATGAACACAAGATGTGAGCAGTAACAAACAAAACAAAAAAATACAAATGGCTAGACAAGATGTAAAGTTTGACTTTGCTAGTTCCTGAGAAAACGCAAGTTAAAAATGAAATAACTAGGGGGTGGCTCAGTCGTTAAGCGTCTGACTCTTGATCTTAGCTCAGGTCTTGATCTCAGGGGTGTGGAGCCTACTGGATGGATGGAAGGAAGGAAGGAAATAAAGAGTGAACTTTTTGCCTATCGAGTCACAGAATGTTTTAAATGTCAAATACGGACAAAGTTCTGGGAAAAGCAGGACTGACCTAGGCTGTTGGGTGGTCGGGCATAAACAGTACACACGTCATGGAAGGCATCTTGGGCATTTTCCCAAAAGCCGGCCTTCCAATTCCAGGTCTAGAATTTCATCCCAAGGAAATCAGCGTGCCAGAACACGAATATTTCACTACAGGATGTTTGCTGCAGTGTTACTTATAACTGCGGAAGACTGGAGACAACCTGAAAAGTCCACAGGACCTCTACTGGCCACTCATATCTTAGAATACCATGCATCCTACCCAGAACTTTCTTCTATTTTTACTAAGAAGGTTTTAATAACAAAACAGATTTTAAAATAACATGTCCTTTAAAAAAAAAACTGTAGAGGCACCTGGGTGGGTCAGTTGGTTAAATGTCTGCCCTCGGCTCAGGTCACGATCCCTGGGTCCTAGAATCAAGTTCCGTCTGCGGCTCCCTGCTCAGTGGGGAGCCTGCTTCTCCCTCTCCGTCTGCTGCTCCCCCTGCGTGTGCTCCCTCTCTTGCTCTCTCAAAAAACGAAATAAAATCTTTAAACCAAAAAAAAAAACAAATAACTGTACACACAAGCTAGGAAGCGATATCCTCAAATTAGTAAAAATCCGGAGTCTCAAAAACATACGTCAAGCTTATAAAAATAAAGGAGCCATTTTGTGTTGGCGAGGATGTGGAGAAAGGTGAGCCCTCGTACATTGTTGGTGGGAATGTAAGCTGGTGCAGTCGCTCTGGAAAACAGTTCCTCAAGATGTTAAAAATAGAACTACCGTACAAGCCAGCAATTGCACTACTAGGTACTTACCCCAAAGATACAGATGTAGTGAAAAGAAGGGCCACATGCACCCCAATGTTCATAGCAGCATTGTCCACAATAGCCAAACTGTGCAAGGAGCCGAGATGCCCTTCAACAGATGACTGGATAAAGATGTGGTCCATATATACAATGGAGTCTCACTCAGCCACCGGAAAGGATGAATACCCACCATTTGCATCGACATGGATGGCACTGGAGGGGATTATGCTAAGTGAAGTAAGTCAAGCAGAGAAAGACAATTATATGGTTTCACTTCTAGGTGGAACATAAGGAATAGCATGGAGGATCATCGAGGAAGGGAGGGAAATCTGAAGGGGGAGAAATCAGAGAGGGAGATGAACCATGAGAGACTATGGACTCTGGGAAACAAACAGGGTTCCGGGAGAGGAGGCGAGGGGGACGGGGTAACCAGGTGATGGGTATTAAGGAGGGCACGTGTTGTGAGGAGCACTGGGTGTATCCACAACTAGTGAATCACTGAACACTACATCAAACACGAATGATGATACTGTATGTTGGCTAACTGAACATAATAAAAACAATAAGGAGCCATTTTGAATGCGGGGTAATTATTTGGTAAAAGATGAAAATATAGTTACAATAGTATATTCTCCCCATAGTTCAAGAGGAAATTGTTCGCTTCGGTTGTCTTCCTCCTATCACAGTTGCATGTAACCCCAAATTCTGCAAATCCCACCCTTGAGACCGTCTAATTATTGTCACTCAGCTGAACCATATTTGGAAATGCATAATTTACCCGACAGGCTTTAGATATATTTGCTGTACACAGAAGTTACCTTTATAGACTGTATTCCTCTATAAAATGCCTCATACGTGAGCACATGTGTGTGGTGCCCATTTCTACACACGTACATACACACTCGTGCATGTGTATACCCATGTTAAACACCTTCCTAGAATTTCTAGTTCTTCTACCTTTCATGGCCTCGGAGTATGTGTAAGGGCCCACTGGCTAGACCTTGGAACAGTCAGTCTCTAACAAACGTGCCGCAGGTGACACCCCAGAGCACGTCGTCTGTTAGCCGCCGACCCGATGGGGCATTCGCACACCACACCGAGGCAAGCGTCGCTGTCCGGGGCCCTGCCACGGCGTCCGCAAAGCCTGCCAGCACGAAACGCAGTCTGCTGACAGGAGCTCCTTTTATCTGAAAGTGGATCTCCAAGGCATCACATGTATGTCCGTCTCCTCTATATTTCTGTGTCTTCTTTCACATGACCGCTGGCAGCACAGAAGTCAGACAATACGACCTACGGGCCTGGAAGAGTGATCTTAAGGGGGAGTTCAAGTCCCTGGCTTCTGTCCCTGAGAATGAAAAACTGTGACGGCATAAAGGGACCTTAGAAATCAGTGACTCCAAACTCCTTTTATGGACAAAGAAATGGAGAGTCAGAAAGGTTGGGTGACCTGCAAATTATACCCACGTGGGCTTGGGACACACGCTCCCAGTCTCTCTGTCTGGTGAGAGGTTCTTGGTACCACACACCCCCTTGGGAGGCCACACTGGGATTCCTTCTCACTGCACTCCCCCCCCCCCATATGGGCCACGAAAGTTAGTAAGAGACTAGGTCTGGCAACGTGTACCACGATCTCCACTCAGCCCATACCTACCTGTAGGACCTTTTCAACCTCAGAGGTGGGAGGTATGAATCAGCAGGAACCCACCAGGTTACAAACCAGCCACACTGCATGCAAGGGCTCTCTATGAACCGGCTGTGTGAGTCCAGTCACTTACGGCCCAGTTTGTTTACTGTAGAATGAACATGGTGTGCAATGTGGTAAGGCCCAAGATACGTACGCGTGCGTGTGTGTGTGTGTGTGTGTGAGAGAGAGAGAGAGAGAGAACGTTTTGTGAACTTTAAAAATTAACAGAAGAGATTTTACAAAAAACTGTGTGTGTGTGTGTGTGAGAGAGAGAGAGAGAGAACGCTTTGTGAACTTTAAAAATTAACAGAAGAGATTTTGCAAAAAACTTTTTTAAGTCAAAAAACTAAGTAACTCCAGGATCTCTTCAGACACCCAGCTATGTGTACAAGCCTCCCAGAAAAGACCTGATTATCCAGGAAAAGCCAGCTACAAACCACGAGTGTCCACTAACCAGGGAAAGATAGGTGGATCCAGTGGGCACAAAACGGCAGCCCTTGTTTCTACTACTTCCCCACCTGGATCTTCTTAAATTTTAACGCACAGAAGAGGCAAAGAATTAAAGGCATTAAAAGTAAAACAAATGCATTCTAAAGGCCACATGAGATATGAGCTTCCCAATATACCTCTGAAATTCAAAGGTACACTTTGGGGAAACAGCCAGTCCATACAAAACAAGGAGCAGCAAGCGTATGTGTGCAAGGGTCACGTGACTCAGCTGGGCAACGGACGCCTAATACAACCCACATGGTTAATCCCTGCATACATGGTAATTTCTAGTACCCTTCTAAAAAAATTGCTTCTGTGTGTATTCTGTTCACGCATCTGTGAGAAAACCCTGCAAATTTTGTCTTTAAGGGATGTGTGTTACTGTGTGTGTGAGTGTGTGTGTGTGTGTGAGAGACAGAGAGAGAGAATGTTTTTTCCACCATGCATGACAAAAAGTACAGAGATGTACCTCTTTCTACCATCTGTGGAATACTTTTCTGCAACATAATCATAAAGAATATTTATACAATACCCCCTCAACGACTCTGCTTCGCAAGGAAAATGGGCCAGCCAGCCAGGTAATCTGTACCAAATTTTCAGATATTTTATGTGACATGTTTCAGTCATTCATTCTACCAGTCTTCAGTGTGTAAGACTAATTATAAATGCTGCCCGGTAGATTTCTGAAAATCTTTCTTCAAACTCCTTTCCCTTTTTCCTTCTCAACAGCATGACCACTAACACATGCGTTTTAAAATTAACTCCTACCCATGTGAGTCAGGAAACGCAGACCCAAACAGATGCAGGTGTGTGTCTGTGCACACGCACACACACATATGCAGCAATTTCTCCGAAAATGGCATCCTCCCTCCACACACAAAAGCATCCGTCAGTAAAGCCAAGGCATTTCAATCATTTAGAAATACAGCCACAAATGTTTCTTTTACGGTACAAAAGGTGAAAACAAAAGATCCATAGCACATGTACGGTAAAACCTGTACGAAATGGCATGCCTCTGAACTGTCACAATCACACCAGAGAGCAAAATGCAAGAACTGGGAAATACTCAGAACACACTGATTCCCTCTTCTCCATTTAGATGTTTTCACTGCAATTAGCAAGCAGGCTATGTGTGAATTTACCCACAGAGCATTTTTTCATGACTCAACATGCACACCTGATTTTGCTGCCCCCTCCCGCACTTCCATGTGGCTGACTCACCATTTCCTTTCAATATCCGCATTCAGTGTCTCGGTCATGAAAATGCTAATTTCTCACTGGCATGGAAAAAAGAAAAGGCCAGACAAGGAACACGGGTCTTCGTGCCACGCTGGCCTTCCGTAGGGAAGGCAGAGGTCTGCAGATTTCGCGCGGAGCAAGTCTCCCACATGCCAAGGCGACTGGTCACACCAGCACTATGGCTTGCAGCCCAGAACACAGTACTGAAAGGCACTGCCGTCTAGTCTCAGTGCACTTTGAGTCAACCGCAGAGCCCAAAGCTGCAAAATCTTCACGTATCTATCAGCATGCATGCAGCACACGCGCAGAGTGCCCGGACACATATGTGCCTGCATGCAGAGCTCGAGCTGGGATCTGTGCCCCAATTTGCATTATTTCTCATTTTCAGGCAGAACAATAAACAAGGGAGACGTTTGCAGATCTCCCCAGATCTTACCCACTGCACTGTGAGCTAGCTGACAACCTGCTTTTAAAGACAGGAGAACAAAAGAAACACTCGTAACTACAAACGCTAGCAAACAGTCCCATCCTGGATGAGATGCCTTAAGAAGAAATGCGGGAGGCTCTTACCGGCTCCCTGCTCGCTGCCGTCTGTGTGGTGGTGGACCGTGAACACAGCGGTACGCTTCCTCCAGGGACCGGCAGACGCACTCTGCCGCAGCCCCTGGGTCTAGCTGCCTCCAGCACAGACGAGTCTCAAAGCCATGCTCACAACAGCTGGCCTGTCTGTGCCTGCTGCCTCGTGATGGACAAGTTCACGCACGCTCCGTCAACTCTAACCTCCGTGACTCAAACGACTCCTCCTGACCTCAGGGGGAACATTCCCAAGGCTTCTGTGCTTAGACCCCCGCCCCCACCTTGCTCTTTTTAAAACCCCTAAAGGCTTGGGTGTCTTCCTCCTTATAATTTAAAAGGCGGAAACACAGGAAAGCCCACTGAACATATTTTACTCAGCTTTATCTATTTAACTATGCTAATCGCATAGTATGTGTGATACACAGTTCAACTCCACGACCACTATAAAATCTGATGGACCGAGGAGAGAACAAAATCCCACTGAATAGCCTAATTTATATGTATGTGTATTCTATTTGTACTCTGGGGTTTATCACACACTCATTAGGAACGTAATCCAGCAAACAACAAAGTGTTTCCCGAAGTTTTACTATGTGCAAAGCATTCAGTGAGGAAGACAAAGAAGTCGCAGGCTGGCCGTGACTTCCCAGCCCGTCTTTTCGCAATGATTCGTATTTAAAGTCCTTGCCCTCCACCTCCCTTCCTAAAGCAGCCCGAGACCTCAGTGCCACCCCCATGCAGAAAGCACCCTCCTACCGCTGTCCCTAACAGCCCCTTCCCATACTGAGAGCCCCAAGCCCTCCCCGGTCTTGTGCTTACCCTTCAGAATCGGTTTTCTCTTTTCAACCTGCTTCTGTCAGCCTCTTCTGAATTCATGATTTCCGACTCTTGCTCATTTAACCAAGTAACACACGCTACTGTGCAGTATGTCCCAGATTACTGCTATATTTGTAAGAGTGACTTTTCCCTTCTTTCCACACCTACTTGATCTTGACCACTGTGCTGATGCAGTCATGTTATATCCAGTCGGCATTTAAATAAGTCTGCTAGGAAGGTTGCTATGGATATCTCATCATCCAGGGACGTGAGGTTATTAACTTAGGTGGCCTGATGCAATCACACTAAAAAAGAATGAGAATGTGAACCTGCGTCTTCAATCCCAAAGCTACATTCTTCCTCTGACTTCTCATCTCCACCTATGATTTTACCGAGTACATAATCCTGTTTCTAAGAGGGGGCGCCCTCTGCCCCAGGCCATCTCTAGGACCTTAACACTCAGTGCAGGACTGCACAGCCATCCACATAACACATGGCTAGTAAGAATCTGTAGCCGATTCGATATTTTACCATACTCACTGGTCAAAAGGTATGTTCCTAGTATTTACAAATAAACTAATTCAAAATGTATTTTAAAAATACAATTTTAGCGGCACTTGGGTGGGTCAGTTAAGCGCCAGCCTTTGGCTCAGGTCATGATCCCAGGGTCCTGGGATCGAGTCCTGCATTGGACTTCTCCCTCTCACTCTGCCTGCAGCTCCCCCTACCTGTGCTCTCTCTGACAAATAAAACAAAATAAAATCTTAAAAAAAAAAAAAAAAAAGGAATATGATTTTAGGGGCACCTGGCTGGCTCAGTCAGTAAAGTGTGTGACTCTTGATCTTGGGGTTCTGCGTTCAAGCCTCACATTGGGTGCAGGGATTACTTAAAAATAAAATCTTAAAAAAATTACAATTTTAAATACACATTTCATTTTATTTTTTAAATTTTATTTTTATTTTTTATAATAATTTTTTATTATGTTATGTTAGTCACCATACAGTACATCATTAGTTTTTGATGTAGTGTTGCATGATTCATTACTTGCGTATAACACCCAGTGCTCCGTGCAATACGTGCCCTCCTTAATACCCACCACCGGCCTATCCCATTCCCCTACCCCCTCCCCTCTGAAGCCCTCAGTTTGTTTCCCAGAGTCCATAGTCTCTCATGCTTCATTCCCCCTTGTGATTACCCCCCCCTTCATTCTTCCCTTCCTTCTCCTACCCACACTTCATTTTAGAATGCATTTAGAATTACAGAAAAATTACGACAGTAAGAGAATTTTGGTATCTCCAATGACCGGTCTCCCCGACAGTTAACCTCTTATGTTCGTATGGTAACATTTGTTATAATTAATGAGCCAATCTGGGGACATTAATATTAACTGAAGCCCACACTTGTTTCAGATTTCTTTTTTACTTAATGTCCTTCTTCTGTCCCAGGACCCTGTCCAGGGTATGTTACAATTAGTTGTCACGTCTCCTTGGCTTCCCCTAAGGCACAGCTCCCCAGAACTTCCTTGTTCTTGATGCCCCTGACCATTCTGAGGAGTCCTGTTCAGGCATTTTGTAGAATGTCTCTTAACTGGGATTTGTCTGATTTTTTTTTCACGATTATGGTTATGGATTTTGGGGAAGATCACAAAGGTAGAAAGTGCTATTCGCATAGGCTAGCAAGGGTCATGCTGTCAACACAACTGATCTCCGTGCACCACCTGGCAGGGGTTAGCACAGGTCAGTTTCTCCATCAGAAGCGCCTTCTCTCCCTCTAGCTTTCCATCCTGCCCTCTCTGGAAGGAGGTTGCCCATACACAGTCCATATTTAAGGAGCCAGGAGTTCTGCTCCACTTCCTTGAGGACAGAGGAGCTATACAGAGTATGTGGAATTTTTCTGAACAAGAGACTTGTCTTTTCTCTCTCCACTTATTTATTCAATCATTTATGTTTATCATCAGTACGGACTCAGGAATACTTACTTTATACACTGGGTCACAATCTAACACTACTTTATTTCGTTGTTTCAGTTGTTCCAACTGTGGTCATAGGAAGCTCTTTCAGTTGGCTCCTGTGTCCCTTTGAGATATCCTTACTGTTATTGGGCTTGTTTGGTTTAGTCCTTCCTTACTTTTTGGCACTGCAAGACGTTCCAGGCTCATTCTGTATATCCCCTGCCCCGGCCCTAAACCCAGCCATCCCCTGCAAGAAGAACTGGCTGCTCTGATTACAGAAGGGTACTGGAAAACAAGACCTGGATGCTGGTTGTGCTTGAGGATTTTTTTTTTTTTAAAGATTTTATTTATTTATTTGACAGAGAGAGAGACAGCCAGTGAGAGAGGGAACACAAGCAGGGGCAGTGGGAGAGGAAGAAGCAGGCTCCCAGTGGAGGAGCCCGATGTGGGGCTCGATCCCAGAATGCCGGCATCACGACCGGCCGAAGGCAGACGCTTAATGACTGAGCCACCCAGGCGCCCCATGCTTGAGGAATTTTTAAAGAATGCCCTCAATGAGTTATTTCCAAAGAGAAAGCACTTTTATAATATTAAGATTTATAATTTGGGTTTTCATACATCCATGTTTACTTGAGTGAGGCATAATTATCAGGGTGTCTAGGACTCTCACGTCTTTTCATAGCTTAAGCTATGCTAATGCTATTGAGACTTTACATTATAAATACCTGGAATAAATTGCGTGTGTATCCCTGTCTTTGACGTGGAACATTTGTGCTCTTGAAAAATTCCACCAATAAAAAGGGAACAGAACAAGATAAGCACCCTAGCACTTACATTCCAGAAGCACTCTTCCCCCTAGCCTCTCAGGCAGTCTTGGTGAAGCGTTAAGCCCTTCCCGAGTCACTTCGCCTAATGTGGCAGGCCAGTCTCTAGGGGCTGAGGGTGCCCTCCCTACCCCGTGCCATCGCTGCAAGGCAGAACATCACAAAAGGAGCCCACGGTTAGAGCATCCTGCACTCACCTCTACTCCCACGCTGTGAAGGAGCCACGGCCACCCCTGCTTGGGTGGACAGTGTAAACTCCTGAAATTTAACCACCACCCAAAAGACAAGTAAAATGAAGACAGAAATGGATCTCATTCTTGCAAGAGAATCATAAAAAGAAGTCTCTTTGAGATATCTAGACAGACCGCCATGCAGGTCCCACATTCCCATCCCTGAAAGTACACTCACGGACAGCCATCCCTGGACCAGACCCCAGGGCTGGCAAACCTTTCCTGTCAAGTTTTCCTGGAGCAGAGCTACGCATACGCCCATATGTTCATGGCCGCGTCCATGCTAAAGAGTTGAGTCATCACAACAGGAACAGTCTGTCCCCCGAAGCCAAGGATATTCACTGCCTGACCCTTTACAAACTTTGTTGACCTCAGAGCTGCAGCTGCATTGCTCAGACTTGAGTAATGCACAGACTCATTTTAAATTAACTTTTTTTCCTGTGGCATCTCAGTGTTGACAGATTTTTAAAAATTGGTAAAGTCTAAATACCATAAAATTTACCCTATGAAAGTATACAATTCAGTGGTTTTTGTCTATTCACAGAGTTATGCACCCATCAGTACTATGTAATTCCTGAATATTTTCATCACCCCCAAAAGAAACTCCATACCCACTCTAGCAGTCATTCCCATTCCCCCCCAGCCCTCAATTCCTGGCCACTGAATCTACTTTCTGTCTCTAAAGATCAGCCTACATGTGGAATCATGCAGTGTATGGTTTTACTTTTTACTGTATTGTGAAATATGTCTAAATAGAAAACATTTTCTTTTCCTTATTTTCACAGCTCTTAGGCTATGAAATACAAAACAAATTTGCAATTATATGAGAGCAAAACTATCAAGCGAATGTTTAATGCGACAAGTGATGCGGTTTTGCTGGGAGTGTTTCTGCTGTGGTCCCAGATACCTCAGCACCACCACTTCTCCTGGGTTCAGCTACCACAGTTTCCCAGATGTCACAGAAGGACTCATTTTACCCATCACTTTTCTTTTGACAGACAGGACAGAGAGCTCTGAGGGCCTGGCACCTGGATGCCTTTTCCTTCATCTAGAGACAGAGCCTGGTGTCTGCGGGAGAACATGCACAGATTCTTTCCTCCCAGCTGCGGACAGTTACGTTATTAGCACTGGCAGTGAGACACTCCCACACGTACAAGGTGTGGTCATGCACACCGTGCAGTATATTCTGTTATGAACTTAAGGGTTAATATGGAAACAAAAACAGAAAATTACACTCACAAGGAGAATGTGCATAGTTCCAAGAATATGCTCCACATGCTGTTTGAGAAAACTTGAACTAGATGTACTTTTCAGGCTACCACCCTGCCACTATCCATGCTTTACTGTCCTCCTTCACCTTCCCTTCCTCTGAGTTCTGCTGGAGGTGGTGATGATTTCTGTATTGGGGGTGGGAGGAAAGAGGGTGGCTAGGGATGGGAGCACAGACACAGAGCATGCTCCTGGCTCTGTTGTTGTCTATGAATTCTCGGGGGATGTGCAAGTCTAACACACACTTACAAAGATTTGGATGAATTTTTAGATTGCTTAAGAGAAACAGGTGATTTGCAGACCCGTTTTTTTAATTTCAAATGTGTGGACCTTCAGCAAATGTATGAGTTAAACTGATTTGAGACTAGCTGCAAGAATCCAACAACCACGTAACACACTGAGTCTGTGGGAAATGAGTTCTGACAGCCAGGTATCCATCTCACATCCCACTGATGGCAACTGTGTTGGAGTAAGACACTCTTACTGCATAGAGGGGATCACTTCAAGTTACCTTTCAAGTTAAAGAAAGTAAACCCAGTTCAAGAGTGCCTGCTCAATGGGTAGGTGGTTTTCTCTTGGGGAGACAAAATGTTCTGGAACTAGATAGTGGTCACGGCTGCACAACATGAATGTACTAAATGATACACATTCAAATAGTAAAGTTTAGGTTATGTGAGTCCTACCATTAAATCAATCTTTAAAACCCCATTAAAAAAAAAAAAAGGCAAGTAATTTAGAGCAACCTCAGAGACAGAGCCCAGCCACTGTGGCCCTATGTAGAGATATCTACAAGCCTGTGGGTCTTAAGGGGAAGGAGGTGGAACAGAGAACCTGATGGCTGTCCAGTCCTCACAGTCATCTTGTGAGGCAGCTCAACATCGGTGGGCCCAACATTCCCCAATGGTCTTCCACACACACAATGATTTCAGAGCTCTAATATAAAAATAAATGCCAACAAAGGAAAAAGAGCAAAGGGAAAACTTGTGCAATTAAGCTGCCTTACCCTGACCCCAAACAAACTAGCTGCCTGCATTTGGTGCCTCCTTTTCAAAGTTTCTAAAAATGAATGCTACGGAAGGTGGCCTTGGGGGCAGGCAGGTGTAGAAGGAATGCATTGACTCAGCCACCTACTGGGTCATCCCTGATGACCTTGCTTGCCCACACCTTGCTCTTCTCTGTGAAACAAGTTTTCAGTCTGCCATTATTCTAGAATGTCCACTTTTGCACGATGCTTAGTCACGTTACCATCCTACAAGAACACTATCATGCCCTCTCACAGGCTGTACCTTCTGCAAGGGAGGGAACTGAAAGCCAATGTTCACAGTTCATGGATGAGATGTACATGTATTTCTTTTCTATTCTTTCCAAGATTTATTTATTTATTTATTTTTAAAGATTTTATTTATTTATTCGACAGAGATAGAGACAGCCAGCGAGAGAGGGAACACAAGCAGGGGGAGTGGGAGAGGAAGAAGCAGGCTCATAGCGGAGGAGCCTGATGTGGGGCTCGATCCCGTAACGCTGGGATCACGCCCTGAGCCGAAGGCAGACGCTTAACCGCCGTGCCACCCAGGCGCCCCTATATTTATTTATTTGAGAGAGAAAGAAAGAACATAAGTGGGAGGCACAGAGGGAGAGGGAGAGAGAATCGCAGACTTCACACTGAGCGTGAACCCAGGAGCAGCTGGATCTCAGGACCCTGAGATCACACCCTGAGCCGAAATCCAGTCAGAAGCTTAACTGACCATTCCATTCAGGCGCCCTGAGATGTGCGTATATTTCTAACATGGGTTAATCACTCAGGTTTAATCAAGACATTTGGCTTTACCCACAAATGTTAGGAAACCCAACTTAATATAGACTCAGTAGAGTGCCACATTAGATCCCAGTAGAACAGGAACTGGAGACATACTTCACAGCTTGGTTCTTGAGTCAAGATGGAAAGCACCTTAACTAGCCAATCAACCAGAAGAGTCTACAAAAGTTAAAAGGCAACAAAGATTATCTCCAAAGGAGGCAGAGCAGACTTGGCCAATGCCTTTGACAATATGAACAGCGTCAATGTAAGGAGCATTTAAATCTGTACGGCCGTCTGAGTGGGTGCTTCCCAGTCCATCTCACCCCTAAAACACAGCCTAGAAGAGAGAAGCACGGCTGGAAAGATGAGAGGAGATGGGTCTCGGTATGTTTAGATGGATTTCTGCAGAAAAGCAAAAACGCTGATGAGCACCTTTGCGTGCAAATTCAACGAAGGCGAGCCAACAAGGGTCTGGGCTCTGAAAAGAGCTGTCAAGTAGACAGGAGAGACAAAAGGATAAAAGAGCAGAGAATTACTGCATCTGGACAGCTGTGGAGGTATCTCCACCTGGGAAGCGGACGCCGCGGCCTGCCGGCTGGTAGCTCCACTGGCCAGCAGGGGCGCAGGCGCAGCTCCCGATGGGACGGCTCGGTCTCCCCGGGAGAGCACCGGAAGTTACGTGAGCGCCGCAGTTCCGGCTGCTGGGAGGCAGAGGCTGCCTTCTGCCCGCGGCTCGCGGAAGGCTTCGCTCCCCCGCCCGGAACCCGGAACCCGGAACCCGGCACCCGGCGCCCGGAACCCGGAAGTCGGGTCTGCGGTCCGTCTGCGTCTCCTTCCCTCCCCCGGGCCTCTGCACAGCACTCGGTGCAGGGAGTGCCGCTCGCCCTCCGTTGGCACGCCTCTTCTTCCAGTCTTGGCTCTGGCTCTCCCTCTCCTCCCCAGCCCCAAACCCTGTAACCCACACAACGCTGGCCTCGCCACGCTTCCTCCCAAATAACGTGAAGTCACCAGGCCAGACCAGCAAGGAAACAAATGTGTGGTCGCGCTCTAGCCCCGACTCCGCGATTCCTAAAGCCACGTGGCTATACGTGCGGGGAGGAACTAGAGTTACAACCCCGCAGCCCGCAGCCCTCAACCCCGTCAGGGATTTTCCGGAGGCGCCCTTTCGCCTCTCCAGGAGGGAGGGCAGAGGGAGGTCCGCAAGCACTCCACACACAAAGACCACGGCCCAGGGAGGAAGCTACGCCCCATGCTGGCTCCGCCTGATGCTGGCTCCGCCCTGGAAAGCGTCCAAGCTGGAGTGTCGCCTTGTTATCCCAGCACGGGCTGGGCTTCGTAATTTCCCGGCGGAGCAGTTCAGAATGGAAAGCTGCAATTGCCCCTTGGCTAATTGAGGGCCAGGAAAAGCAAATGTCTTCCCTAAAGCCACAAATGAGTAGAGTTTGGCGGGGCAATCTCTCTTACTATTTGTAAGAAGCTTGTTTAGTAAACGGAAAATCAGTGTTCGCATAAACCTCTGCACGCCAAGTCACCCCTCGGGGAAAATGTACAGGAAGGTGACCCCCGGGTGGGTTTAGCTTGTTTATGAATTTTATATAAAGCACATTTCCCCTAACGAGCTCGATTTCATACGGATTCAAGTTTACGGCTGCTGTTGGGATTCAGAATATCTGAATCTCTCCTCCTCCTCCTCCTCGCTCATCTGTCCCAACAAGATACAAGCCTGCAGGTCAGTGCCAGCCCATTGGCAGAGCTCCCAAAGGTGGGGGCGGAAATGGCTGCAACGCAGTTATGAGGATGGAACCTGCCAGCACCCACAGCCACCGTGCTCCACCCCCAGATCTCCATTCGCCTTTGGTCTCCAGAGCCTTCCTGAACACAGTACTCACTGAACCTCAAATCTGAGAGCAGTAACTGACCACAGCACAACTTAGCTTTCTTGCAAGCTTTAAAATATGATACTGCAAAACAAGTCCACTACCAAATCTATTTTGAGATGTTTGTGTTTTGATTCTTAATGTTTTGCCAGGATAGAAAGACAAGCCCATTTCACTTGCTATTGTGTAAACTAAAATCTTAAATAAAAATTCAGCAGACAGAATGTACCAACATGGACCACTATTCTCCATAACCAAGGACTGAACCAAGGGCTGTTAGCGGGTACCCATTCATTCATCTACCAATCCACCCTGTTTATCCATCCATTTACCCATCTATTTATCTACCCATCACCTGCCCCTATCTCCATTCATCCACCTGAAAACTGGTCCATTCATCTTTCAGCCACTGTGCTTACACAGGGTGCCTTCCCCAAACTGAGTATGAACACCCAACTGCCATTTGCTAGGTAGATGTCCTGAGATTAGGCTTGTGGTATTCCAAGAACAGCCGTTTAATAAGCATCAAGGCCCTGAGGAAGAAATGAACTAGGCTTGTTCAAAGGACAGAAAGGTGGCAATGAGTCCTGAGCCCGGATGGGAAAGGAGAGTGACAAAGGATGCCCTGAAAAAAACAGGGCCATACAGGGCCTCGCAGGTCATGGTCAGGAGCTTGCACTTTATTCCAGGTGCAACCAGAAGCCACTGCATGGTTTGGGAGTGGGGACAATTATAATTTAATTTATATTCCAAGACCAGCAAGGAGGCAGCAGCTATGGTCCAGGCTGGAGATGATGAAAACTTGGACAAAGAAGGCGAGAACTTGATCCCAGAGAGTTGAAGCAGAGCTCCTCACAGAGCAAAACTGTGGCTCGGATGGAAGCCCCTGCAAGGGGTGGGGGGTGCTGGACGGGCAAGGACAGGATTTTCATCTCCACTCTGTTCAGAGGCAGTAGCAGCCATCCAGGCAGGGAGACCGGCAGGCAGCACAGGGGTGGCTCCATGAGAACCAGGAGAGGGTACACAAACACTTCTACCAGGTGAGCGTCAGAGACATCCTCCTCCCCACACTGCCTCTGCGGAGAATGCCTCTGTGTGCCTCTTGTACCCAGAAGGTCAAGTCTTAAAAGCAGAATCGTTGAGTCACAAGGTGCCTGCAACAGTAAGGCTTACATGTCTCCCAAAAGCCCTCTAGAGAGGTTTTGCCAAATGCCCTCATCACCAGCCACACTCGCGGATGGCAGCCTCCCTCTTCCTTTTATTTGAAATGCTCCCACATCCGGTGTGGCCTCATCAGCTCAATGACAGGATGACACTTCCCTAGAGCGCTGAGGCAGCTGACAGCACTAGTTACAAGGTATAAGGCAGAAAGGACCTTTCTCCCAGGGTTAGGGAGTCATTGTATCCCTCTAAAATCTCTAAGTTGAAGTTCTAACTCCTAGGACCCCAGGATGTGACTATTTGGAGACAGGGTTTTTAAAGAGGTAAGTAAGGTAAAATGAAGTCATCAGGGCGAATCCTAATCCAATCTGAATGGTGTTCTTACAAGAGACTGGGAAGAGACACACAGAGGGAAGACCACGTGGGGACACGGGGAGGAGGTGGCTATGTGCAAGTCGTGAAGGGAAGCCCTGGGAGCAACCAAACCTGCTGACCCCTTGATCTTGGGCTTCTGGCCTCCAGAAGACTGAGATAATAAATTTCTCTTGTCGATGTCGCCCAGCCTGTGGTATTTGGTCAGAACGCCCAAGCAAGCTACTACATCCAGTGTATGAGGTACCCCAGTCAGTGGGGGAGAGAATTTGCAGGAGGCAGACTCCTGCCGGTCCTAACGACTGAGCTCGGAGAGCTGGTGCAAAACCTCTGAGAGCAGGACAAGCTGGGGGGTGAAGTCAGTTGGGGTGGGTAAAGGGGGCTGCTCGCCACAGGAAAAGCTAGAAGTAAGCAAATGCAATGGGATCTGCCTTCCTGGCTTTGGGTTTCTTTCAGCTCACACGCCACCTGTCTTCCCCATGACTCAGCCACAAGTCACCTCATCCTCTTTCCTCCAAGATTCTGAAGCACCACATAATTTTTTACAAAAATTCTAATTATGGGTCATCATTTCTGTCGTAAGTACTGGTGTCTCTCCTTCCCTCCTACACTGTGAGGTCCTTCGGGAGCAGAACCTTTGTCCTGCATATCTTTATGTAGGACAGAATCTTGAACCTCACAAAAATGTTCTCAATGTGATCTGAATGAACAAGTACCTCTTATCTTCATGCTATTCTGTTGTCTCAACAGAATACAATGAAAAACATTCACTATCCTGCACCAGTACTTATCAGATCAGTACCTTTCTTTTTTTTAAGATTTCATTTTTAAGTAATCTCTATGCCCAACGTGGGGCTCAAACTCACAACCGTGAGATCAAGAGACACACGCTCTACTGACTGAGCCGAATTAAGGTACCCCAGTAATTAATATTTTTTATACACATGTTTATATTGTTTTAAATTTATGCAAAACATTAGGTGTCTTTAAATCTCTGCATTAAAGGATTTTGGTTTTGGTGAGCAAAAAGACAGTCCTTGACCTGAATTTTCATTTCTTTTATTCCCACATTCAATGTTTTAAGTACGCTACTTCTTACCGATACTTCAGAAAATAAACATTCTCTGAAAAAAGCTGAAAATGGCTTTTCCATGTTCCTGTTCTGGAATTTCATGGAGTCTCGCCACTCTTTGAAAGCACACACAATTCTAAAAATCGCCGGTTCTGCAGCTCACAAGCAGAAGGCTCTGGAACTAATTTCTTCAGAGTGGTTATGCAGTGTGCTATGATAAAGGAAGCAGGTGGTCCCTCCTGCTGTTCCTCTCGACCCTCTCGCCATTGATAGTGCCATTTACGGCGTGCGCGCGCACGCGCGCACACACACACACACACACACACACACACACACACACACGGCGAACGAACGTTACAGCTATTCACTAGGACTCCATTCACAGCAGATGGGCTAAGCCCTCTGCAGTGGAAGTGTCGTGCCTGTGGCAGAAGCACAGGTGCAAAGCCAGCGTCTGCACGTGCGGGGAGCACTGAGGACCTTCACGACAGCAGCAGAGCCCAGCAGCCGGCTGGGAGAGATCACAGCTGGTGCGGGGCATAGGACTCACTCAGAATCTCTCGGAATAAAGCTCTAATTGTGTTTCTCAGAAACTGCTGAATCTGTCATTCTTTCTTAGCCAGGGATTCTTGGATTCAGCCTTGCAGACCGGGGATGGCAGGGACCTCCTACACAAAATGCCACTCTTGTCCCCTCAGAGCCACATAAAGATTGGATGCTCTCATATACGGCTAACAGCACTCAAGTTTAAAGCCCAGTGAAATAAGACCCCATTTAGAAGGCACTTAAAGGCAAGCATTTAAATTGGTTATTTCTGCCAGAGAACCTTATGATGTTAAGTGTTTAAATCTGAATACCACACCAGTCACCAGAATCAGAATCACACCAAAGCAACAGAAAAGTCTACATTCACTGACCCAATTGTGTACCTTTATTTCCAAGCGTCTATGAGCCCTTTTAAAATAAGGTGATACCACAGGTCCTACAGTAATCTACGCTTTTCCCTCCTTCCCTCCTCATGCATATCAAGGGCAAGATGACACTGTCTGTCTGTCTATCTACCTATCTATGTAATCTAAATT
This sequence comes from Ursus maritimus, assembly GCF_017311325.1. Classification (NCBI taxonomy): domain Eukaryota; kingdom Metazoa; phylum Chordata; class Mammalia; order Carnivora; family Ursidae; genus Ursus; species Ursus maritimus. Next base: position 118,419,182 of record NW_024423319.1, read on the forward strand.
CCATCCTCGCTACAGTCCGACCGCTACGCTGGCCCCATTTCAGAATTGCGGCACTCAACACGGTAACACAGCACTGCCGTCCACAATTCTGCCAGGTGCTCCGATCCTCTCGAGGAGCCAACAGAACTGATTTCTATTTTCACGCTCAAAATAAGCCCAATTTAGAAAGGCTGGCTCCATTCCTTCCTGACGATCCTTCCAGGCGACTGTGCTGTGGGGACCATGCCCCGGCAACCCAGCCGTGTACTCGATCATTAAAGCATCCTTTCACTCAAGCGTCCTGGATGAAGCACTCCATTCAAGCCCATGACACTGGATTTCTCATTTTCTCAACATAAAGAACCTTACTGTACAGAAAACACAGCAGCCATTTTAAGAACCAAAACATGCCACGATGGCATGAGAAGGCGTCACCGCCCTGGAGACGCTTCTCCTGGCCGCGGTGCAGGGCTGCAGCCTCTGCTCAAAAGACACCACGCCGTCTGCACCCAGGCACGCTGCAGACTGCGTCCACTTGGCAGCCACTCCGGGTTTGGCAAAAAACAGACGCCCAATCACGTTCCCCAAGCATTCACCCACCACAAAGGCCACCCCCGAGAGTCTTCTTAGCAAACCCAAATCCAAAATTCACCTACCTCGGACGGGGATGTCCGTCCTCAGCCCAGACTGCGGAGGGAAGCTCTCTGTGCTCACCAGGGTCCCCCACTTGCTGTTGTGGTTCGATGGAAGCTTCCTGCCAAGAACAGCACAGTGACACACCAAGTCATCCAACTGCCTTCTTTAAGACATCTATTATTATGAACCCCCTCATTGTGGGTTTGCCCTGTGGGCCCGCACCACGAAGGCAATGACGCAGCCTGCTGGCTCGTACTGCCACTCGGCCACGGGGCTGGCAAGCTCAGCTCTCCAAACCGGTCTATCAAAACAAATGAACTAGACCGTAGGTCTGCTTCTGTTCTGAGCAGGTAGCAGAAGGCCTATGTGAGGACTGTAGAGCCATGGGACACAACTGGCCAAGTAGAAACAAAAACAAAGACCAACCCACATACAGCCGGTTACAACGTACTATGGCAAAGCCTCCAGTGCTAGGACTTGTCAGAGTCTGGGATTGTCCTCTCCTGAGTGAGCACGCATGCAATTCTCAGAGGTCACGCTGTGCGGGCCACGGGCCGGGACACAGCCACGAGAGAAAGCCACAGGTGCAGCATCTGCAGGCCTGTCAGCACCAGGACGCCATGAAGAAACAGGCAGCACTCCTTCCATGCACATACTGACTATCCCGTCCTAAACCCGCTACTGGTTCTTTTGAAAAGAAACCACGTTTCTGGCCGTAAGCAATTTCTTTGAAACATATAAAGGCAGGTTTAAGAGGCAGAACAGGCAGAGAGAGGGAGGGTGAATGTGGCAATCGACTCTGAGTATGGCTATGAATACCGTGCTTTTCTAAAAGAAAGCTTAAAGTCAACTTTTACCGCCAGAACTGTTAAACCTTATAAAACATGCAACGGTTTAATGCATTGCATGTTAAATTACATTTACCCTGGAGCAATCTCTATATATTAAAAAAAAAAAACCAACTGAAAACTGAAAAGAACAAACTCTAAAAACTGTAAATGGCCTCAAGGTTTGAAGACTGGCTATCATACACTGTCTTTACATAAAGTACCCCTCCCTTTCCATTTCGGAGGAGAACCTGCCATTTTGCAGAGCTCCCTGCAAATTCTTCACGTGGTGCTAAGGTCGGGGCACGCTACTCATGGGGAAAAAGAGCTGAAGCAAGAATGAGACCAAGGCTGGGGACCCGACATGTGCATGCAAAGATGGCACTTAAACGGTCACGAATGTCTCGATCTGTCCCCACGTCCCTTTCACACAAGCTGACGCCAAAAGAGCTGGAGCACGTGCATGGTCAAACAGCTGGACACGAGTCACACGGAATCGGGCCCCTGTATTCTGGGGGGCCTCCTCTCGGTGCAGTAAGACAGCAGGCGGGGGGCAGCTGTGTCCTTGCTTGCGGCACCAGGCTCACCTGCATGTAGAGGTCTGTGGATGGCGATGACCGGGACCTTCCGTGAATGTACTGCGGCCTCTCGTGTTGCTCCAGACCCGCGTCCAAGATGTCGTCGGCTGAGTGATACCTCCCGGAACTCCTGGCTTCTAGAGCTGTCCTCTGTTCCCTCCAAGAGGCCTGATACTCAGCAAAGGTCCCAAGTCTCTGAGGTGGTTCCAGTTTTCCCCCCTTCCCCGCTTTTCTGTGCCCGCTGGGGTTCCCTCCAAAGGACGTCGTGCGGGCCCTCTTCTGGAACCAAGGCTCTGCACCCTCGTACCCACGGCCTGCTGTCTGCGGCCTCTCCAGCCTCTCCTTCGGGAACCCCCAGAGTGCCTGCCTCTGCCCAGGTCTCTGGTGAATGGGTTTGCTGGTTTCCTCAAAGAACTTCCACCTGTCGGCGAACGTGCCCATGGTGTCCTCGGACGTCCCCGGGTGCTGGGGAGGGCGCTCATCTCCCGAGAGTCCCACCTCGTTCATTTTCTCTGGTTCGGAGTAGGATTTCAGTTTCTGCTCCAGCGTGAACCGTCTGCGGCCTCCGATGCGGGGCACGTGCGGCACGCCCGCTCCGGGCGGGGGCGGCTTGGCCAGGCCCCCCTCCCAGACGAGGGGGACGGTGTCCAGATCCGCGCCGTGCTCCTCAGCCCGGTGCTCCGGTGACCCTGCGTAATGATCCACTGGGCTGGGGTCCAAGTCACGGCGCTTAAACGACGTGGCCCTCAGGACGCGGGCCTGGGCCTCCTTCACGTGCTCTCTGTAGGTGCCCGGGAAGGACCCTTCTGAGGTGGCGCCGGTGGCATCTCCGCGCTCCGCTCTCCAGCCGCTGGCCTCTTCCGCGGCTCCCCCCGTTCCAGGCAGCGTCACCGTGCTTTTGCTCTTCTGCAGCTTGGCTCGCCGCATCTGGATCTCGTTCCTCAGGGTGGTGGCGAACCGGTCGCTCCTCCGCGTCGGTTTGCCCACCTGGGCGTCAAATGGCGGCGGCCTCTCTGGGCCCGCATCCTGGCCATTGTCAGGCCGGCGCGTCCCCTCCCGGGTCAGCGAGTGCAGCATCGGCGTCTTCTGACGCGAGATTTTGCTGTTTTCTCCGTCGGCCCACGTGAAACCATCTGAAGTGTTCTTCGGACCGGCCCTGTCCACGCGGCTGGCTCTTGGTGGCTCCTCACTTCCTGCGGAGCGGCCCTCTGCTGCTCGGTCCGCCGGGTCACCCCTGTCTCTCTCGTGGGGGTCCGGGGCTGCCTCGTGCTGCGGCAGGGAACACCGGGCTTTCTGGCCCACCGGGTGTGGGGGAGGGTATTCGTGGGCGCCCCGGGCCACGTCAGGCGGCCAGGATTCCTCGTGGAGCGGCGGCGCCTGTCTGCTGGTCACACAGTAGTAGCGGCTCTGCCCACCGCTGTCCCCCTTCTGGCTGGCGGCGCCGGGCCACCTGACCTGAGGGGGGCCGTCGTCCGGGCCACGGTCAGCAGAAGGCTCCTGGCGGCCCCCCGGGACGGCCACGCGGGGCTGCTCCCTCAGCGACGTGGCGGCCCCGGGGCCCTGGTGCGAGAAGGGGCTCTCGTCACTGTACTGGCGTGGGTGCTGGCAGCCGGAGGAAGACTGCGGGAAGCGCACGTCCGTGCTGGACAGAGAGGCCTGCAGCCGCCCAGGGGCGCCTGGCAGGCCGCCTGCCCTGGGGTCGGAGGGCAGCACCCCGCCGTCCAGGGGGACATCCGGTGCACAGCCCGAGCTCCCGGCTCTTCTCCCGCTGCTGGGACGCACCAGCCTCCACTGCTGATCGGCGGCGTCTGGTCTCCAGTCGCTGCGGGGCTGGGCGCGGGTCAGGCCTGGGAAGTGCTGCACGTTGCCTGCCTCTGAGAACGGAGGGCCCTGGGCCTTCTCGTGGCTCTTGGTGGCCGCGAAGCTGTCACTGCGGAGAGGCGGAGGGGGCGGCGGAGGGGAGGAAGGTGCTTTTTTCTTATCAGGGACATACCAGACAGGCCCAAAATTTGACCTCCCTGAGGTGGCCAGCTTGGCCTCAGGACTGTCCTCTGGCCTGGGGCTTCTGCTGCTGTCACAGGGGACCCGGGCTGGGAAATGCCCGAGCCTCTCCTCCAGGCCCTGAGGATCGCTGGCAGCCTGGCCCTGCCGGCTGCTGCCTGGCCTGGAGGCCTCCCACAGGCCCACTTTGTAGAGGATGTTCTCCGCAGAGGAGGCATCGGCCTTGGGCAAGGTGTGGTCAGGCGTGCTGGAGCTGGTGGAGAAGGAGCCGTAAGCCGAGTCCCGTTTGCTCTGGCCGCCCAGGTGGTCGATGCTGCTGTTGGACTTGGTGGCAGAGAGGCGTCCTGAGGGGTAGGGCTGCGAAGGCTGGTCCAGGCTGTCGACGCTCCCAAGTGAGCTAAAATGGCCCGAGGTACGCTGCAGATTCGTGTGCTCCCACGTGCCCGACAGGTCATGAGACGAAGAGCTAGGAAGGAAGGACCACAGGGAAGAGTCTGCTTTAGAAGCAAGTAACAACAGCACAGTGAATGCAGCTGGCCCTGCACAGAAACATCCTCCCAGAACAGGGTCACAGGACCTGACACGGGACCTTTGCACAGCATTTTATTTTCTATTTTTAAAAGATTTTATTTATTTCTTTGACAGAGAAAGAGAGAGAGTGTGCATGCAGGGGGGATGGCAGGCAGGAGAGGGGAGAAGCAGGCTCCCCACTGAGCAGAAAGCCTGAGACGAGACTCGATCCCAGGACCCCGGGATCATGACCTGACCCGCAGGCAGACGCTTAACAGACTGAGCCAGCCAGGTGTCCCAGCACGGCATTTTATTTATTTATTTATTTTCTATTTTTATTTTTTTAAAGATTTTATTTATATATTTGACAGAGAGAGAGACAGCCAGCGAGAGAGGGAACACAAGCAGGGGGAGTGGGAGAGGAAAAAGCAGGCTCCCAGTGGAGGAGCCTGATGCGGGGCTCGATCCCAGAACGCCGGGATCACGCCCTGAGCCGAAGGCACACACTTAACGACTGCACCACCCAGGCGCCCCTCAGCACAGCATTTTAAAGAGCAACTCTGACAAAAGGCTGAAAGGACCCAGCCCGACCCACTTGATGCTCTTTTCCCAAATAGAGGCCCCCACATGCTAGCTGTACAACTCCCGCCCTCAGGGTCGCCAAAGTCCACAGCAGTCACCAGCAGGAAATGCCTATGTGAAGGCTTTCATCCTCTGTCACTAAGTATGGTGGTTGGCAGACCACAGCCTGTGAGAACATGTGTCAGACAGCTAAATGGTTGGGGGGACATGGATCAAAAGACCATTTTGTGACCTATGAAAATGACAAGAAATTCAAATCTCACTGCTCACAGATAAAGTGTGATTAGAACCCAGTCCTGGCCATTCATGTACACACCACTTGTAACGGCTCCTGAGCTGGGGTCTTGCAACAGACACGGGCCCATGGGGCCCAAAATATTTCTACGTGGCCCTTTACAGAGCAGGTCTGTGGACCTCGGGGTTGAACGTATGAACGGGTTTTGTTTGGATGACTAACACAGAAGAAGAAACCAAACGACAACAATTTTCACATGAAAAGGGGAAGTCCAGGGACGCCTGGGTGGCTCAGTCGGTGAAGCGTCTGCCTTCAGCTCAGCTCATGATCGCAGGTCCTCGGACTGAGTCCTGCATCAGGCTCCCTGCTCAGTGGGGAGTCTGCTTCTCCCTCTGCCTGCCCTTCCCCCTGCTTGTGCGCGCTCGTTCTTTCTCCGACAAATACATAAATAAAACCTAAACCATAATAAATAAACAAACAAATACATAAATAAAAAGGGAAGTCCAGGGATAATGTGACTTTTCTACATCTAGATATTACACTAGCAATAGCTCCTTTCACCTCTCAGTCGATGCAATTAGTGATGGAGAACTCCAGCGACAGGCTTTCTCAGCAAAAGCAAACACTGCTGGGCGCAGGGGACTAATTATGCCTGACAGTTCATCGGAGCTCTACCTGAATGCCAAAATACAGGTCCGTAAGCAGGACGGGGTCTCAGACGAGGAAATGCCAAATCAGGTCTGTTGCTGTAAGCTGGGTGATAACGTTCATTAAGGAATGCATTAGCCTACGAGGCAGGAATAGCTACACAGGAGGCTAACGGCTCTCGATGGCTAAGTTCTTTATCCAGGCACGTTGAAAATGCTTTCATTAAAGCCCAACAAAGCTGGAACCTTCATGCTTCAAGGTAAAACACAAAAAAACAAAACCTACTACCCACAACTGTTGCTACTTCAGGTCTGGGGAGAACCAGGAGGAGAAAGAAAACTGTGTCACCAGAACAAGGAGAATGAACTGGCTAAATCACTCTTAAAAGAAAAAAAAAAAAAAAAAAAAGGACAAATGGAAACACAGGGGAAAGGATTATACCTATATGCTCTGAAGGTCTCATGGCCGCTGGGGACAGTGAAATTTTCCTGAAGGTAGGGGACTCTTTGGGTTTTATACCCTTCCCTGTAAGGACACAGCAGGTGCCCTTCTCAGAAATGGAAATGATGTATCCACGGGCTCTTAAGTCCAAGCAGATAGAAATAACGCTAAGTACTGTTTCCACACAGATGTGGGCAGCATATGTGTTTCTTTAATCAAGAAACCATCAAATGGGCTTAATGGAAATCCTATTACATTAAGTCACTTCAATAATGAAATAAAAGGCCCACTTTTCAGTTAAGATTTAGTACTTGGCTGAGAGTCTATGGTTTCTCAAAAACACCCTGGACTGCAAATACCACCACCTCTTGTCACTTTACACAGGTAATGTACTTGAGATATATTTCCTTCCTAAAAGTATTTCATAATTTTACAGCAGACCAGTATTTACTAACAATCAGAAATAGATTTCGAAGGGCACGTGGGTGGCTCAGCTGATTCAGCATCCAACTCTTGGTTTCAGCTCAGGTTGTGATCTCAGGGTCCTGGGATTGGCCCCTAGTCAGGCTCTGTGCTCGACGTGGAGCGTGCCTGAGATCTCTCTCTCCTTCTGCCCACTCCCCCGACGCGTGCACATGTGCACGCTTTCTCTAATAGATAAATCTTTTTTTAAAAAATTGATTTTGAGATGGTTACGTTACTTCCATACACACAGGCACAAACGCACTTACAGAACAGATATGCGCACACACAAACACATACGTTCAAGTGTGCACACACACACGCGCGTTCACACATCTGCACACACTATAAATGTGCTGACACCTGCACATACAGATACACGCTCACACATGCCTAAACCCACACTACTTGTTGCCACCGTCATCCTTTTAATAGGAGACTTGCAAGGACATTGGCCAGTGACCCAAGGTGTTGTATGACTAGCAGAAGCCTCCTCAAGCCAACACCGCTGTGCAGCCGCCACACACCTGCCTGACACATTAGCACTACTGACCCTGAAATGTGGACGCCAGGTCAACCAGAACTCCCCGTCCTTCCACTGACCTACAACTCCCACCATCTTGGTCTCACGCTCAGCGGGGAACCACCACCAGGCCCTCAAGGCTGGATGCCACATTGGCATGTGGGCTGTGAAACCCCGCTTCCTTTACACCCCTGCCACAGGAGAGCCCTGGGGTCACGGAGAGGGTGCTCACGCTTGACACAACTGTCTGGGAGCCTCTGAAATACCCTTGCCAAACCCGTAAGTAGCTCGTGCCTTCCAATCGACGCATAAACATCTCAAAAGAAGGGTGGTGGCTGTGGGCACGCGGGTGGCCGGGTAGCTGTCCCACTGAGGTCAGAACCACCAACTGGGCTGGCCCGAAGGCACTCAGCCCAAGAAACGAAGTCCCCAGGCTCCTGATTTATTAAGCAACACGATGAGAAACCACACTTGTTCATCCCTGCTCTTGGTATGCCAGTTTTTGTTTCCACCTACTCTGAAAAATTTAGCGAGTTTTACCGGTGATGCTGTGTGAGTGGCTTTTCCTCATCAGAAGAACAAAATCACTCTGAAGTAGAGAAAGGCGCTATCGTGGCAGGGCTGGGAAGTTACGAACACGGTCGAACACGGGCCACCCCGGCGGGAAACCAGTGCCTACCTCGCGTGGTGTCGGCCGTGCCAAGAAGGGCAGGCGCTGGCGGAGGGGAACGGCGATGCTGACGTCTCGGGGTGGCTATCGGAGAACTTGGTGGCATGCCAGGAGTGAGGCCTCCAGCTCACCTCATTCTTCCTGAAAAAGAATGCAGACGACTCAGGGACTTCAAACAAAGCACAACTCCGTGCCAAGACAGGAGCGCAGTGTGGAAATACGTCATGGCGACTTCTGCGTGACTTAGAGCACCGCTTCCAGGTGCTTCCCACTGCATCTGCACAGGAACACTGTTCTTAAAATTTTTATGAATGCAGAACTCACCCTAATGCAGAGCGAGAATCACAGGCTGCAACGTGTGAATTAACCCTTAATTGCAAAGAATACATTTTCCTCAAAATTTATTCGCAATAGTAAATAAATCTTGTCACGCCCTCAGCCACCCAGGAGGACCCCAGGCAGACTCAGTTCTGTCTTTCTTGTTTCAGCACAGCTGTGCACGCAGCCCTCGGCCACCTTGCGGAAAAGAGAACGCACTGGAGAGCAGCTCAGTGAGGGCCCAGCTCAGCTGGGTCACATAGAGTTGACACTGTGTCTACTGACTCACCTAACTAAGTAAACACAGACATCTTGACATGGACTAAGACTAGTAGACATGAACTCCTTCCTCTGAGCCTCTCGGACTGTCTGCCAGCGCAGTGAAGGGTCCTCATTATGGGCACATGATGCCCTGAACCAAGAGGCTGTGCCCCACTCCTGCCAGGGCATCTGAATGTTGTATGCAGCACCTCCCTGGGCTGCTACGCCACAGTCCCCATACCCCACGGGGGGCTTATCAGTCTTCTGGCTGCATTGCCTGGGTGTGAGAAGGGAACTTTAGTCAGAAATCCGTAGAGCTGCCATGAAAATGTAACAGAGCCTCCAGGAGAAGGCTGCCGTGGGAGGAGGAGACCCACCCATGCTTGGTTCTCCCAGTCTCCGCTTCTCCAATGTGGGACAGAACTGGCTCGCTCCGGACAGCTTACAGCCCCATCAAGAACACAGAAAGAGGGGCGCCTGGGTGGCTCAGTTGTTAAGTGTCTGCCGTCGGCTCAGGTCATGATCCCAGCACTCTGGGATCGACCCTGCATTGGGCTCCCTGCTCAGCGGGAAGCTTGCTTCTCCCTCTCCCCCTGCTTGTATTCCCTCTCTTGCTGGCTGTCTCTCTCTCTGTCAAATAAATAAATAAAATCTTTAAAAAAAGCCACACAGAGGGGCGCCTGGGTAGCGCAGTCGTTAAGTGTCTGCCTTCGGCTCAGGGCGTGATCCCGGCGTTCTGGGATCGAGCCCCACATCGGGCTCCTCCGCTGGGAGCCTGCTTCTTCCTCTCCCACTCCCCCTGCTGTGTTCCCTCTCGCTGGCTGTCTCTCTGTCACACAAATAAATAAAATCTTAAAAAAAAAAAAAAAACCACACAGAAAGAGCTCAAAACGAGCCTCGATGGGTACTTGACAGAGAGCAAACATTCTTTCAAGCAGGCAAAAACATTCAAGGATATTACACGATAAAGAATATTAAAGAAATCTGAGGGGCACCCGGGTGGCTCAGTCAGTTAAGCGTCTGCGTTCAGTTCAGGTCATGATCTCAGGGTCCTGGGATCGAGTCCTGCTTCTCCCTCTGCCCCTTCCCCCAGCTCATGCTCTGTCTCTAATAAATAAAATCTTAAAAAAAAAGAAAAAAAGAAATTTGAAAAGCATTTATAATATAAATCTCCTGACAACTCATAATTAATGAAGAAAAATATCTGAGTGGCAAAATGTGGAATGTGTTGACTTCAGGAATTTCCCCATGAACGAAAGCATAGAACAGGCAAATTCATCACAGCACAGAAGTAAAGGGACTGAAAACCCAACTGTACCTCATAGAGTTTCTCAGAATCCTCGTAAGAAAGGTTCTGGCCATGAGAATTTCATTTTCAGATGTCTTTTTCTGTGCTATCATATCCACAATGTCTTTCATCTTCCTTTATAGTTAATGAAGGGAAGAAACTATACGGAGAGCAGAGGCGAAGGGAAACAAATAAAAAAAAAGAGGCTAGGAAAGGAAAATGCTTCGTCTTTTGTGGTAACATGTTTCAACCCTGCAACTGGCAACACTGGGGTACAGGCTGGCTTACTGGGAGAGCAGTGTTCCAAGTGTAAACATGTTTCCTCCTTTTAAAAAAGATAATACACACAGATGCACATCTATTTCAAGACGACATAGTCAACAAGTACACTATGAATTAAGGGCTTTGGAAAAAAAAAAAAAAGAGCAGGGCGCTTGGGTGGCTCAGTCGGTAAAGCGTCTGCCTTCGGCTCAGGTCATGATCTCAGGGTCCTGGGATCGAGTCCTGCATCGGGCTCCCTGCTCAGCAGGGAGTCAGCTTCTCCCTCTGCCTCTGCCCCTCTTCCCTGCTCATGTGCAGTCTCCCTCAAATAAATAAAATCTTTAAAAAAATTAAAAATTAAAAAAAAAACAACAAACGGTAACGCAGTGACAAGGTTATAGCTGTAAGCTATAAACGAGGATCCCACGGCCACTGGGCACAGTGATGTTTTCCTAGAATGTATGAGCTTTCGCCAGGTCCTCTGAACCTCCTAGTGCATAATAAATGTACTTGGCAAGGTTCCAGCTCCTTTGTGTTTGTCAGCCCCTCTGGTTGCCTGAAACGCCTGGATTCGTGTTGATGAGGGAGAGGAGGACGCGGGGCACCCGCGTGTTCGTCAGTCCCGACCATGTGAGGATGCTGGACAGGAGGGCTCTGGGGACCGAGCGCTCTGGCGCCACCTAGTGTGCACACACAGTCACTGTCCCTCTGGCTCCGTTTCACCCAGACCCAGCGGCAACAGAAACGGGAGCAGATTTAACAGCCTCATTTTCACTGGATCGTGGGGCTTCTTTTCACACAAGGCACACACTCGGGTGGCTTTTTTTTTTTAAATATTTTATTTATTTATTTGACAGACAGAGAGACAGCATAAGTAGGGGGAGCAGCAGGCAGAGGCAGAGGGAGAAGCTTGACTCCCTGCTGAGCAGGGAGCCCGATGCAGGACTCGATCCCAGGACCCTGAGATCATGACCTGAGCTGAAGGCAGACGCTTCACCGCCAGAGCCACCCAGGCGGCCCTCGGAGCACGAGACCCCAGTGAAGGCCTGGGTGAAAGCACCATGCCACCCTCGGTTCCTACTGCCGCACCCTTTCTGCTGGCAGGGCCGTGAGCACTGCAAGTGAGTAAACGCCCAGCCGGCATGCAGCTCACCACCGCCATGAATGCCTGTGCAGCTCACCCCAGAGATGCCCGAGGTCCTGCTTCTGTGCAGGGCGGCGTGCGCAGGGGTGCAGCAGACAAGGACCAGCAATGCCCCACACTGTGCATGGAGCCCCACAATCCCAGGACTACCGGAAATGGGGTTCGGCCCACAGTCATACTGTACTATGGTCATCCCAGCATATAGGGAAGAAATCCTTTCTATCCAAATGCATACTGACGTTTGGAATCCTTACAATGCATGCTTATTGTGGAAAATACGGAACACGGGGTGCATGGGTGGCTCAGTCGGTGAAGCATCTGCCTTTGGCTCAGGTCGTGATCCCAGGGTCCTGGGATAGAGCCCTGTGTGTCGGGCTCCCTGCTCAGTGGGGAGTCAGCTTCTCTCTCTGCCCTTCCCTCTACTTGTGGTCTATCATTCCTTCTATCTCAAATAAATAAATTAAATCTTAAAAAAAAAAAAGAAGATACAGAACATTTTAAAATGAAGAAGCCACTAAGAAGAGAGAGGAAAGTAAGCCATGACCTAGAGATAACCACAAGTAACCTGTGTGCGTTTCCCCCCATCTGTTTCTAGACAATCTCGATAATCCTGCAGACGTGGCAGGTCCATTTCCTTCTGTAGCCCACCTGCTTCTGTGAGCATTCCCCCATGCCACCGCTGTCCCTCTTCCAAAATGTAATCTCTCATCGGTGCTTAATGTTCCTTTCATATAAATATCGAAAAGCCACAGTATTGACTATGAACATTTTCTGGTACTCCAGATAAAATTATTCATCCTAATGAGGGTCCCCCTGAAGCCTTTCCCACAAATTATGCACCAAGATTAATCAAAAGTTACGTTAATTTTTAAAGTAATTTTATATGCTAGGTAGTGTTTGGGGGAGTTTTGGAAGGACAGGGTTTAGACTACAAATACGAAAAATACAGGCGATCACTGAAAATTAAGAACAAATCTAGACATCGGAAATCCTTCTAAAAAAGGAATTACTAAAATAAATGCTTCAATAAAATGTTTATCATTCTCATAAAGAACAGAATCCCTTCCTCCCCCTGCCACAAACGTCACATAAGTGCTGGTTATTTTCATAACCTTTTAGAATGAAGCCAACGGGCACTGCCTCACAAGAGAAACAGAGTGTGTGCTTGGTCACTACGGGCTCCATCGGCCTGACGGGACCAGACCCGCCGGCTGGGAGGCCAGGGGCCCTGGCTCTGGGTGCACACTGTGATGGGCGTGTGGGCTTTCAGGCAACATGGGGTTGGGGAAGACTCATGGGGTGGGGGGGAATCAACAGTCATGCGTTGGGAGTATCTCAGAGAAAAGAGTCAGGGGGCCTGAAGTGGGAAAAGGCCTGGATTTGGAGAAAGGCTGGGCTGGACTGTAAAAATGGTCCTCAGGGAGCCCTCAAGTGCATGGGACAAGCCCTGTGCAGAGGGCCCCTAGAATTCAAGGAGGGGAGGAGGTACAGGCCAGTCGGGGGTAAGGAGTCTGTGCTAGAGAGGGCAAGTGCAAGCAACCTTCTTATTCCTCCCAAAGGACCAAAGGAAAGAGAGAAAAGGTACCACTCTGCAAACACAAAATGAACCTCGCTCTGACCTTGCCACTTTGTTCCTGCCAAGCCTAGGGAGGACTATGTCCTGACCAGCCTCGCCCTCTGCTCATCTATCTACCTCCTGCCAGATCTCCCTGCAACTCTGCTCTGGACAGCTCTTGCTCTCACTCCAGGGTCTTCAACTGCTCCCAGCTGCCACAGAAGGAAGCCCAAGCTCCCACGTTCTCAGGCATCTAGCCAAGCTGTTGTTTGGAGGGCGCCCCTGGGCCAGCAGCACGGGCATCAGCTGGGCAGAGCCGCGGGCGGGCTTATGTGTTGCAGGCACGTGCCTTCCTGGCACGTTCAGATGCCAACCCAGGTCCTGCACTCTCTGCCTCCAGCGACCTCCCCCTGCACGCCTTTGGCTTGCATCCCCTCTGCCGCTGTCTTTAGGAGGCTCTGGTACCGCAGATGCAGGACCACATTTGCGGCTCAGCCCTGGCTCAGCCTTCGCAGGACAGTTCAACGGCCTACCCTCAAGAAAGACTCTGCTGAGAGCTGCTTCCGTTCCTCTTGACATCTGTTGGCTCAGCACTTGTCAGAGCAGTCCCCGTGCACACGTACGAGCACGCTCAGCAGCCACCTAGCTCCCGAGGGGTGTGACCTTCACCATTTGCCTGCAGTGCTTCTAACACGTTACATGAACGTACGCAGTACTCGAGACACGGCACACGGTTCCTTTCCCGGGCAGCGGCGAGATGACACACCGCTGTGGACGGGGATGCCATGCTGGCTTCAATCTACAGTCCTTCGGGACAAGGGTCAGACAGCTCCTGCTTTTATACATGACGACAATTCAGATAAAAATCCCCTAACGGCCTAAGTAGCTGAAACAGATACAAGACAGCAAAGCTGCACTTTGAACAGATGCCAGGCTGAGACGCAGTATTCCCACAGGATGAAAGCACCAGGGCTCCCGTCCACGAGGCCGGGGCAGCCCGCACCCCTCCCCTAGCAAGGGCGAGGGCGCGTTTCTTATTTCAGCCTGTGGAGATGCCCCTGAGCGTGTCAGCTCAAAACACGATGTGGAAACGTCACATCAAGAACCCAGGCAGGGGGCGCCTGGGTGGCACAGCGGTTAAGCGTCTGCCTTCGGCTCAGGGCGTGATCCCGGCGTTGTGGGATCGAGCCCCACATCAGGCTCCTCTGCTATGAGCCTGCTTCTTCCTCTCCCACTCCCCCTGCTTGTGTTCCCTCTCTCGCTGGCTGTCTCTATCTCTGTCAACTAAATAAATAAAATCTTAAAAAAAAAAAAAAAAAAGAACCCAGGCAGAACTGGAACAGACGCAAATGATGGCTTTATCTTGTAACTTTTATCATCTTCATGTCAATAAACCTATTCATGTCAGAAAAAAGGAAAAAGAGGGGCGCCTGGGTGGCACAGCAGTTGGGCGTCTGCCTTCGGCACAGGGCGTGATCCCGGCGTTATGGGATCGAGCCCCACATCAGGCTCTTCTGCTATGAGCCTGCTTCTTCCTCTCCCACTCCCCCTGCTTGTGTTCCCTCTCTCGTTGGCTGTCTCTATTTCTGTCGAATAAATAAATAAAATCTTTAAAAAAAAAAAAAAGAAAAAAAGAAAAAAGGAAAAAGATAGACTATCTCACCCGAGTTCACAGTGCATATCCCCACTGACGAACACGCGGGTACGTCCCCCTCAGTATTGTAAAAGGGCACCAACTCAACTTCCTGGTTACGTGTCAACAAAACGGATTTTTGGGCGAAGACACTCAAGACACTCAAATGTGCAACCATTAATAAAAGTAATTATAAATAGCTCTAAGGATTAGCAACAGGGCTGGTAAGTCATATATAGAAGAAACGAAGATAAGTAAGACGTTCTCTGCAGGTCTTAACATACTACAAACTTTCATCGATGTTTTCACGCTAAGTTTTATAAACACCACTTACATGCTTTACAACGAAAAAAATCTTAACTTTTCACCACTTTCTACTTCACTGAGAAGATGAAATGTTTCACATAACTGGAAATTCATCTGATCAAATGGCTCAAGCCGTAAATAAGCCTAAATTTGAATGAACAGAAGCAACTTTTCTCTTTTTCTCCTGATTTTACTCAATAAAAACAACAATGGAAAATAGCCCAAAGAAGTCAGGATGTCTGTCCAGTATAAATCTCTGGGTCTAGTCTGTTTAACAAGAAATAAGCATGTAGCAAATAGCCACGATCCCTGAAAATCTCAAAACAGAAACTTCTCCCCTGACACTTGAGCAAATGCCTACAGACCACCCACCCAAAGCACAGGATTTCAGGATACCTGCCAACATCCCCACTAAAGCACACAGCGTCTGCCAAAACACGCACAGTTTCTGTCCCAGGAAGAGCTCCTGGGAGGGGAAGGTAGGAGGGACACAACCTGCCGACATCCTAGCCATCCCTGTCCAGCCATTGCTGCATCGTTGCATGAAGCTGCTTTCGAGACCATCTGTGCTAATCAGTGTCAGGACTGCGTGCAGACCACCTGTTCAGGGACAGCTCCAAGGATCCAGGAGCAGAGGGGAGCACAGCACAATACAGGCTCAGGGCAAAATTCGCTGGAACTGAGTGACATTCAGAAAACGATGCACGTCGCAAGGAATTTGCTCCTAGCAAGCACGGCTGCGGTCACTGGATCTGAAACCCCCTTTCTTCAAATATGTAACTATGCCCACAGCCCGGCTAACCCTCCCAGCCTCCTGCAAAGAACCTCTTTCCTTGGGTGTTAATCTCCTGCATGCAAGCTTAGTGGAGGTAATTAGAGTCACAAAGGGTTTAGCGCCGCCAGCAAAGAGGCAGAAAATCGCACACATCAACCCTATTGATAATCTGGCCCTGGCAAAACTGCTTGTGACAGTTTTGAGTCTCGGTTGACAGTAAGACGAAGGTTGAGGTGGGCAGGTGGACTTCTATGCAAGCAAAACTAGTATTACCATATAGATTTGAAAGAAAAGCTGAAAGAGCAATTGCAAGCTTTCCAAAATAACGAATGGCAGGATATTTAAATTTTCCGCAGGCTATCTGAAGTTATACGTACTTCTGGGGAGCTGAACCTATGGTAATTGGCCCCCGAAGTGAGAAAGATGGGGGACCGTGTCCCAGCACTCGTCACGCCGAGCTTTCAGCACGCACTTTATAGACGCAGACAGCAACAGCCTTAATCCAGCTCTGAGCGAGACGCTCGCCCTCCGAGACACACTGCGCACACCAGGCGGACCTTCCGCACCTCTCCAACAGCCAAGGCTTGTCGACTCGGCTACGTGGATCAGGAAAATGCCACCAGTGACCCAGTTTCTGGGCTTACTTCACCTTCTCCAAGCACATTTGCTGAAGCCACTGCGGCTGCCCAGCCAAAGAGCCTGGGGCTGTCTGTGCAAACACCAGCACAGGACCCCCTGCAGTGCCCATCAACCCTTCAGGGTGGGGCCTAGACAGCCAGGAGAACCCTGCCAATGACAGCCTTGCCGATGACAGCCGTGCACAGACACATTTGAAAGAGATGACCACATCCGCCCTGAACTTTCCTGCGAGTGGCACCTCCTTGCCAAGGTAAGGTAGAGCCACCGAGTAGCCAGGAGCAAAGGACAAGGCAAGAACTTTCCGCTCGGCCTCTCCTCCCGGTCCAACAGGTCATGTGCATCCTGGGCAGGTGCCCCCTGCTGCCCTTCCACATGTCACTGGTGGCGGAGAGCACCTGGGCACTGTGCACTAGGACATATGTGCACTTGGGGGGACCGCAGTTATAGTTCTTTGTTTCCAGCTGACACACTCTGGGAGAAGGGAAGCGCTTGCTCTCGTTTGTCTGGGAAAGAAACTTCACCTGGGAGAGAGAAAGATCTGTGCACGGCTCCCAGTGCGTCACCTTCCCGGCCCCAAGTGACCACAAGATATGCGCCGCACGCATCCCCTGAAACAGGACGCCATGGCTTTGTCCCCCTGGCCCACGGCAATGCTCTCCTGATTGCTGGGTCCCCTGCTCACCTCACACACTGAAATAAAACTGGCCTACGTGGAAAAGAGGGAACAGCGGGGCGCCTGGGGGGGCGCGGTCAGCTGGGTTCCCCACTCTTGGTTTCGGCTCAAGTCGTGGTCTCGGGGTCGTGGCATCGAACCCCGCGTCGAACTCCGCGCTCAGCACAGAGTCTGCTTGGGACTCGGCTGTCCCACTTCCTCTGCCCCTCCCCCCAAAATGAGTAAATAAATCTTAAAAAAAGATAGATAGCAGCAATCACTAGCAGGAAGGAGTCAGTACATGAACCACCACTTCATTTTATTTATAAAACTGTGGGCAGGGAGGGGCGCCTGAGTGGCTCCGTCGGTTAAGCATCACACTCTTTTCTTTTTTTTTTTTTTTAAAGATTTTATAGCGGAAGAGCCTGATGTGGGGCTCGATCCCATAACGCTAGGATCACGCCCTGAGCTGAAGGCAGACGCTTAACCGCTGTGCCACCCAGGCGCCCCTAAGCATCACACTCTTGATCTCAGCTCAGGTCTTGACCTCAGGGTCCTGAGTTCAAGTCCCATGTTGGGCTCCATGCTGGGTTTGGATGTACTTAAAACAAAAACAAAAGAAAACAACAAAAAACCCCAAAGACTATGGCTATGGGTTTTACACAGAGGTCCATATCCCGTTCCCATAACCTCCCAGGGTCCCCAGACCTACGCTGGCCACTGCCAGTGTTTTTCATAAACAGCACCCCTTCTCCGGGCACCCGAGGAGACAGCAGGGAGTAGAACCACGTTAAATAAGGGCTGCACAAGCTCACTGGTCATTTGGCGGCGCTCCTGCGTAGGGCACACAGGAATTGCATGTGCTTGCGGCTCGGTCTATGAATAAAGTGCAGAGTGCCTTTTTATAAACTGGCCACTTTCTTCTTTTTTTGAACAGTACACGATCTATTCTGGAGCTCTGCATAAAATGCTAGAGAATGCTAACTGACGTGTGAGACAGAAATGTGATTCGTGGTAGCCTGGGGATGGACAAAGAGGAGAAAGGCAGGGTTTAAGCAGAGATTTAAATTCAGACAGAGAAGAATACATGTTACCCATTTCAGAGAAATCGTTTTAAAAGTACATCGGTGCCTCCGTAATAAGAAAGATCTAGAAACTCAGTTTGACGTTTCAGTGCTCCTTACTCCGCGTCTTCAGGATTTTATAGCAGTAATTCTCCAGGT
Source organism: Ursus maritimus (assembly GCF_017311325.1). Taxonomy (NCBI): domain Eukaryota; kingdom Metazoa; phylum Chordata; class Mammalia; order Carnivora; family Ursidae; genus Ursus; species Ursus maritimus. Next base: position 118,437,329 of record NW_024423319.1, read on the forward strand.
GCTGGGTGACAGCTACAGACCCTAAGATTAACTAATTAACCAGGTTAGACAATTTCATTCATGTTTCTGAACAAAGCACCATTTCACACTTTTTTCTATTAGGCAAAAATAATACCCACATAGAGTATTAAAAATTAATCTAGGGGTATCTGGGTGGCTCAGCTGGTGAAGCGTCTGCCTTCAGCTCAGGTCATGATCCCACATCGGATTCCTTGTTCAGTGGAGCCTGCTTCGCCCTCTCCCTCTGCTGTGGCCCGTTCGCTCATCCTCTCTCAAATAAATAAATAAAATGTTTTAAAAAAATTAATCCAAAGTTATTTTTTTTAAAGATTTTATTTATTTATTTGACAAAGAGAGAGACAGCCAGCGAGAGAGGGAACACAAGCAGGGGGAGTGGGAGAGGAAGAAACAGGCTCCCAGCAGAGAAGCCTGATGTGGGGCTCGATCCCAGAACGCTGGGATCACGCCCTGAGCCGAAGGCAGACACTTAATGACTGCGCCACCCAGGTGCCCCCAAAGTTATTTAAAAAAATTTCACAATACCTGCTATTAGAAGTATTTTCAAATTTACACGGTGTTATATGTCAAATACATTAAAAAAAACCCAACATAAATAAAAGTACATTTGCAAAAAATAAAAGTGAACAAACTGCTTCGTTTGCTTTTGTATCTTGTTATATATATTGCTTAAAACACGAATTCCCATCTACACTGGATAATTATTCTGAGCAGCCCTCATTTAAAGAAAACTAGACGGGGCACTTGGGTGGCCCAGTTGGTGAAGCATCTGCCTTCAGCTCAGGTCATGGTCCCAGGGTCCTGGGTTCAAGCCCCGTGTCAATCTCCCTGTTCAGTGGGGAGTCTGCTTCTCCGTCTATCCCTCTCCCCTCTTGTGCTCTCTCTCTCTCAAATAAAAAATGAGATCTTTAAAAAAAAAATTAAAACTGGATATACAGAATGTAGAACTGGGGTTCTACACAGTGGCTCCCATAAGTCGCTCACGGCTTTGAAAAGTCCGATCCCTCTCCAGAAGACCCCTGTAGATACCTCGTCCGCTGCATCAGCTAGCAGGCCCCACGGGCCTTCTCCCTGACCCTCTACTGACCAGTCCTCCGTGGCACAAACACTTTCTTTGAACAGAATTTCGTTTATTTTTCTTTCCTTAAAAGATGTTCCTCTAATTCAAAAAAAGCTTCTACCCATATGGAATGATGCCTGACTTCAGTCATAACGACAAATGCCCGTTTCAACAATGAAGCCATGTTTCACCTGTCACATTCACGCAGAGAACAGAAGCAAACTGAAACTATCTGCTAGAGTGGATGTGAGGCTGAAACGTGGTCTGAGGACCGTGGAGGGGGCTGTTACGACGTACGGTGCACAGGCCTTCTGATCCAGGTCCCCCGGGCGGGAAGTGGACCGTCACGATCTACACATTGCGCAGGTATGCAGACGTGGGGACAGACACCCCACGCCGCAGCGCGGTGTGTCAGATGCACTCGCCACAAGCTCCAGAAAGTCCGTCTCTAGAGGCTCTGTAACACAGCAGAGGACCCAGACCGTGCAGCACCGTGCGGTCCTGACGAGAAATCCGCAGCCAGAGCTCAGCACGCTCAACACGCAACAACGCCCGCAGATACAGACGTAAACACGCGAGCACATACCTAACTCAAGGGAGCAGCCCAAGAGACCGCAGGCACAATGTGGCTCTCTGCAGACGCGCAACGGGGGTGTGAGGAAACTGCTCCCCAACTCCCTTCTGAACACGGGCGTTCTACTAACCGTGCCCACACACTACTTTAAGAACCAAACAGGAACGCCCAGGTGGCTCAGTCGGTTGAGCGTCGGCCTTCGGCTCAGGTCATGATCCCAGGGTCCTGGGATCGAGTCCCGCATCGCACTCCTTGCTCAGTGGGGAGTCTGCTTCTCCCTCTCCCTCTGTGATCTCTCTCGCTCTCGTTCTCTCTCAAATAAATAAATGAAATATTTTTAAAAAAAGAAAAAAAAAGGAACTAAACAAATGAAGAGTAAAAAGTTAGCCTTAGAGTATGTTGGAACCAGCATTCAAACACCCACCCTTCTCAGGGTCATTCTTTTTGTCTTGATCACAGAGCGATAAATAAATGTCCTTTGGGACATTGCCTGGAACAGAACATGATGCCACAGTGGATGGTTTCCTGGGGACCAGACGTCCTGCCGACTCCTAGGAACACAGGCACACAGAACCCCAAAGGCTTCTCCCCTTTAAAAATGCAACAAGCTCAGTAGTTCTTATTGTTAGACAAGTTATATGCTACTTAAAGGTACACTTAAAAATGGTTCCCAGGGTATCGCTTCTCGGCCTTTTGGCTAAGATCAAGTGTAAAAATGGTTCCCAGGGTAAATATTATGCTGTGTGTACTGTACCAGAATATTTTTGAGAATTAAAACTGTAAGAATGGTGGGGAGGGGCGTCTGGGTGGCTCAGTAGGTTACGTGTCTGACTCTTGATTTTTGTCTCAGGCCGTGATCTCAGGGTCCTCGGATCCAGCCCCATGACATGCTTCCTGCTCAGCCGGGAGTCTGTTTCAGGATCCTCTTTCTTTCTCCCTTTGTCCCCCTCCCCCTCACTCTCTGTAAGAAATACATAAATCTTGGGGCGCCTGGGTGGCTCAGTCATTAAGCGTCTGCCTTCGGCTCAGGGCGTGATTCCACGGTCCTGGGATCAAGCCCCACATCGGGCTCCTCCACTGGGAGCCTGCTTCTTCCTTTCCCACTCCCCTTGCTTGTGTTCCCTCTCTTGCTGTCTCTCTCTCTCTGTCAAATAAATAAATAAAATCTTTAAAAAAAAAAAAAAAGAAATACATAAATCTTAAAAAAAGAAAAAAAAAGCAACCCTGTATGAATGGGACAGACACAGCTCTTTGCACTCAGCTGGACCTCGTGGGGCGTCTTCCATGTCAGCAAAGGCAGACACCATAGGTAACAGCAGCACTTTTCACTCCGGATGGTCTCTAACTCAGGTCAGTAACTTCCCTTTGCTGAGTATCTGGGATCCCGGGAACAAAAACTGTGCGTCCAAGATATGCCTTCCGGAACACGCTGCCAAACTACCCACCAGAACGTCTGTCTAATCTGTACCCTAACTGGCAGTATGTCGAATACTGCTTCTTCCTCCACTACCTCACCAACAATGGGCCTTGCTACTATTAAATCTCTGCCAACTTGACGGTCAAAACCTAGCGTCTCATTTCCAAGTAAACCTGCAGATTCGTATGGGACACCAAGCAGGGCAACCCAACTCAGCCTGGGGGCCGGTGAGCACTCCCAGAGACAGCGGATAACGCCCAGCTCGCCTCTGTGGACCCAGCTTCCGTTCCCATCATCATCTCAGCACCATTTCCCGCAGAGCCCTGTGTGAACACACACCCTGCCTTAGCAAGGTCATTAACGGGACCGCAGACGAGTAACTGTACAAATGACAGCCCCTCTCCTACCTCAGCCTCTCCACAGGGCTTCCCAACTGCCATCTGAGTTTATTTTTACCATTTACAAAGAGGATGGCCTGTACCACTTAGATGTGAGGTTGCTAGTTCAGTGTGGCAACGCATTAGAGTTTTTTCTGCCCTGTTTTTGAGCCTCCTCCTTGGATATGGTTTGAGTCAAAAAAAAAAAAAAAAAAGAGTAAATAAAGTCCTTTCAGAAGAGGACTTCAAGTATGTATTAAAAACTGAAGTAAATGTTTGACTCTATTTAAAAAAATTTACAGCCAAGTTTGCAAAGACTGTACTAACTGTATCAAAAAAACGGGACACACACACACACACACACACACACACATGCAAACACTTTACTATGAATTAGCCAACCTACAAAATGCAAGGTGGAGAAATAGTCCCATACGAAGACAACAAATCCCAAGTACCTTTACGGGGCTCCAGGAGTACTGTGCTAGCTCCCGGGTCTTAAAGCATCACATTCCTAATCCCGCTTTTCTAACCTCTTAAGGTCCTCCAAACTTCCATCGGCAATCTGATTTCTAGGAACAGGCAGCTTGCTCCCCTGCAGATCTCAGGCCAGCCCTGGAAACTTAAGGTCTGGGTGCAGTCACGCCCTATTTTAGCATAAAAAATGCAAACGCAGAAGGAAGCCTGCCACCTTGTGGAAACAGTAGGAACAACACTTCATTTGGAACCTGAGCCCAGCTCTCTGCTAATGATTTACATACTGCTGAAGAGAAGAGACTTCAAATTCACTTCATAAATCACATGAACAATCCGTAGCAATACAAGAAGGTATCTTTTAAGTTTTTGATGCCGGATTCATCCTTGGCCAAGAGATAGAATTCTACGTGGGCACACACGCTTCATCCTTGGCCAAGAAATAGAATTTTAGGTGCACACCCCCCCCCCTCCGCAAGTTCAAATTGGGATTGCTTGCAGGGACACAGACCAGCCAAGCCGCTTCACATTCTGCTTTTTCACTCGCTTATCTTTGTAAAGATGGCATGAGGCATGGGTCTTACCTTTTCACCACCAGCTTCAGGGTTTTATGAGACCCCTTCACCAGGCAAATCGCTTCCTGTCTAAACCCCGAGAGACCAATGTCGTTGATGCCGACGATCTCGTCCCCAGCCAGTAACTTGTCCACCTCCGCAGCTTTACTTCCTTCTTCAATCTGGAACAGAGAAGCACGTCTCATGAGCTTCTAAACCCACAGGTTCCAGGACGGGCTCTGGGATCAGCCTGGACCCCTCCGGGGCCCTGAGGCTGCACTGATTCTTACTTGGGATGGCCTCTGCAGGGGCAGATGAGGGCTACCATTCACCAAGGGAACAGAAAAGAGCATGAGTGCTCAGAAACAGTCACGACCCGAAACAGCGAATCCAAAGATACGGGTTTGCCTTCTGGATCTCCTTCATCCCAACACTAAGGACGGTTTCCGTTATTTACTACTTCTCATAACATTAATCCCATACCTAGATGTTTGTAACTGCTTGATTGAGACAGAATTCAAATACCACAAAGCTCACCCATATAAATGTACAACTGAATGGCTACTTAGTACACTCACAGAACTGTGCAAGCATCATGTCCCGTTTCAGGACACTTCCCTAAGCCTATTAGCTGTGGGCAGTCACTTCCCGATCCCCTCCAGCCCCGGCACCCACTAGCCTACTACCTGTCTATATGTATTCGTCTGTACTGGACAGTTCACATAAAAAGAATCCTACAGGACACCTGGGCGGCTCAGTCGGTGAAGCGTCTGCTTTCGGCTCAGGTCATGATCTCAGGGTCCTGCGATCGAGTCCCGCATTGGGCTCCTTGCTCAGCAGGGAGCCTGCTTCTTCCTCGGCCCCTCTTCCTCGTCCCCCATGCTTGCTCTCTCTCTCTTGCAAAAATAAAGAAATAAAATCTCAAAAAAAAAAAAAAAAAAAAGAACTCTACAACATGTGACATTTTGTGACTGACTTCTTTTCACTCAGCATAACGTTTCAAGGCTCATCCATGCAGTAGCACCTGTCAGAACCTGATTCCTTTTTATGGCTGAATGATATTCCGTCATATGGAATACCACGTTTCATTCTCCATTCGTCAGCTGCTGGATACTGGAGTTTTTCCTTTCCGGCTATTATGCTGCTACGAACACGGATGTTCAAGTTTCTGTGTGAGCATGCGTCTTCATTTCCCGTGGGTCTGCACCTAGCAATGATGCTGCTGGGTCATAGAGCGAGTGTGGTGAGGGCTCGAGGAGCTGTCAGGCTGTCCCCTAGCGCTGCACAATTTTACAGGCCATCTGCATACGAATGCTCCAATTCCTCCACATCCCTAACACTTAACAACTTCTTTGATTCCAGCCCTAATAGACTATGCCACACCGTGCATATTATGGCATTCACGACTCTGTGCTACACACGTATGTATGAACACGTCCTGACTCATGAAAAGCTTGAATGTTGCCCATTTGATAACTTTAATCCTGAGACATCTTGAGCTTTAATCCTAGTTTTTCTGATACACGAATGATCGACTCAGCAGCAACTAACCCACCCCGCTTTCTGTACTAGTGCTTGGCACGCTATGGCCCATGAGCTAAACCCAGCCAGCTGCCCTTTTTTTTTTTCCCAGTAAATAACATTTTACTGGAATACAACCACACCCACTTGTTTACCTACTGCTACAGGACAGAACTGAGCATTCTGGCCCACAAAGCCAAAAATATTTACTACTTGGCTTGTTACAAAAACAAGTTTGCCAACCCCGAAGTTATACGAAAAAGCTATTATCTTTACAAACTGCTAGGAAAACTAGCGAGAAAAGTTTAACGGTTACGAGCCTATCTGTGTACAGTTTACAAGTTCACGGCTCGACTGCTTGCCATGGCTAAGCTAAGAATTACTTCCAAAGCCCTCACAAGGTGCTAGAGCAGTACATTTTCCCTCTGTAGCTAAAAAGCTGGGTACTAAGCGACTGATGATGCCTCGGTTCTGCAAATGCATGGTATTTCCCCAAAACCTCCACCTAGATCCAAGGCAGCTGAACTCTTCGGTTCACAAAGCAATTATTCATTGCAAGTCAACACCATCAACAAAACTAAATGACTACTCCTCACTGAATGGATTGCTTCATATTTTTGTTAATAACTGGTTTCAAAAGTCTAGACAATTTTATCCCAACGTAATAACAGACAGATTCTAAGTAAGTTTCCACCCGCCCAAGATTACAGCCTCGGCCATGTCGTGGCAAGGTGCAGGTAACACGCGGTGGAGAGCGTGGGTTTTGACGTGCCCCATGGGAGAGGCCAAGGGGCCTCCTGGTGGAGGGGGCAGTGGGCAGCTGGCAGCGGGAGGACAGCTCCCAGGGACAGGTGGCCTACACATGGAGAGACCCCCGGCACAAGATATTTAAGGACGAGAGGGGTGGGGAGACTGAAGGATACTACCTAAACGGAAGACAGAGCCACGGGCAGAGAACCACAGAGAAGGAAACCCTGGGTCCCCAGTAATTAGAGCTTTGGCAGAACAGGGGCCAGTGAAAGGGCAGGGGATAAAGGAGGAAGCGTGAGCGTCGAAGAAGCCGCCATCACCACCGCCACCATCAGAGTGCACACTGCCAAGGAGGGCGGGCGAAGCTGGTGGGGTAGGGAAAGCCCCAGGGGACGCTTACCAACGCTCCAGCTGGGGTCACTACCTGGGTCCACAGCACCTGCCCCCCACACAGGGACCTGAGGGCTGCAGCTCTCTAGGCAGGTGGCAGTCCTTCCAGGAGCGCCTGGATCCGTTTCATCTCCTCCCTCCCCGCTTCCCAAGCATCGAGTATAATACGATTATAAGGGCAAAATCTAGAACACAGCAAGAAGGCATGCAGGCCGTAACTTAGGTCTGCACCTAGTAACTACTGCCTAAATACTAGCGTTAAATGCTTTGGTGGGGTGAGTGAGAACGAAAAGGCCATCACATGGGGGAGTTCAGAGTTGGTATTTACTCTTTAATAGGTAGCTATTGAGCAAGTACTGTGCACACACAACTTGGTAGATCGTGTGGGAGACGGTGGGTCTTGCAAGGTGGAGTTCCTGCTCTGAGGACATTTCTAGGCTTCAGAGACCAACGCTTCTCAAACTGTAATGTGCAGACAAATCTCCCAGGGTTTAAAATGCAGATCTGATCAGCAGGTCCAGGGTAGGGCCTGAGCTTTTGCGTTTTTAAAAAATATTTTATTTATTTGAGACAGAGAGGGAGAGTGCATGTACACAGAAGAGGGAGAGGGAGAAGCAGACCCCCCGCTGAGCAGGGAGCCGAATGCAGGGCTCGATCCCAGGACCGTGGGATCATGACCTGAGCCGAAGGCAGACGCTTCACCCACTGAGCCACCCAGGCGCCCTGGCCTGTATTTTGAATGGTTTCAGAAATGCACATTTACAAAGTACGAATCATTCCATCACCGATTTCTCAGGACAGAATTTTGTTTTCAGGGGGCGCCTGGGTGGCGCAGTCATTAAGCATGTGCCTTCGGCTCAGGGCGTGATCCCAGCGTTCTGGGATTGAGCCCCACATCGGGCTCCTCCGCTGAGAGCCTGCTTCTTCCTCTCCCACTCCCCCTGCTTGTGTTCCCTCTCTCGCTGGCTGTCTCTCTCTCTGTCAAATAAATAAATAAAATCTTAAAAAAAAAAAAAAAAAGAATTTTGTTTTCACCTGTGAACGGTTATGCATTCCAAGTGGAAACAACTCAAATGCCCATGAAGAAGTAAATGCATAATGAAAATGTGGTCCATCCATACAATGGAATGTAGGTCAGCCTTAAAAAGAAAGGATGTTCTGACACCTGCTACCACATGGATGGACCTTGAGGACGTGACATGCAGTGAAATATGCCACCACAGAAAGACAGGGACTGTGTGATTCATATGGGGGACCTAGAAGAGGCCAATTCACAGAGACAGCACACAGAATAAAGGTCAGCAGGGGCTGGGGGAGTGGGCATTATGGTTTGGTGGGTACAGAATTTCAGTTTGGGAAGATGGAACCTTTGGAACAATGGATAATGGTTGCAGTATGCGAATTTCGTATCACGGAGCCGCACTCTTGAAAGTGGTTAAAATGGTCAAGTTCCGTGTTACGTACATTTAGAGTAATCACACATTCCTGAGTATCTAACGACAAGAGGATTCTGACCCGCTACAAGCGTGAGCGGCAGGGTCCTCCCTACCATGACTGCCACCGAATTGGGGTATCACAAGACAGTCTTGAGGGAAAACCACTAGGATGAACGCCCTGCAGGGTCGTAGGGCAGCTGAAGGCAGCACGCCCTGGAGGGGGCACATCACGGGGTGCGGCTCGGCTCCCACTGGGTGGGTTTTTCAGTCTCATCCCCACAAAGCCCTCCATGAACAAACTCTGTGAGACTCTTGGGAGACACTGTCATCTAGTCTGGCCTCACCACGAAGATCTTGTGATGCCTTCTTACCGGTGAAGACTCCTAAAGTTTGTCCTCTATAAATGAGGACTGCATTGCAAAACAACCTTCTGCCTGGTCCTGACCACACTCCACCTACACTTCCCAGAAAATGACGGGTCTGGGTTTGGGAGATAAAGTAGCTGGGTGTTTAACCACCCCTTGGCTTCCCTGCCAGGAGAAAGCTTCTCTTTGAAATTTATTGTGCTGACGGGGAAAGTAGCCATAAAACAAAAAGCAGCAGTGAACACTTCCATTCTATACTCCCCCACCGCCCCCAAACATCTCCCCTTAGGTGGGATTCATTAGGCTTCAACGTGCTGAAGAATACAGCAGACATGCGCGCTCCCCTGGAGGATAGGGACGCTGGGGGCCGGGATCTGACAGTGCATCACACGTGCGGCATCGACCACTCGGTCACGGCGCGGGGCACTGTTACCCAGCCGAGGCAGCTGCCAAACGTCTGTGGGACACCGGGGCCACCCGCAGGGCAGTTCCGGCCGCCAGCAGTCGGGAAAAGGTCCTGAGGTCCCTGGCTCCAACTCAGAAAAGTCCCCGTGCAAAGTGGCAGGCAGGCAGGCAGAGACAAATCCTTCCATGCCCACGCTGCAGGCCCATGTGCCACGCCCTTCCCACGCACAGAATGAAAGCCCCAAGTGCCCACACCAGGCCACATACTCCACACCTTGAGTTATCAACCTGCATTCCATGTGGCGGACTCACGGCCGCAGTCCCAGGGAAGACTCAGATGTCCCACCATGTGCAGAACGTCTTATCCTTCTTAGGGAAATGTTCTGGCCGGATACAGCAGGGAGGGAAACAGTTAAGGAGAGTCTTTTTGGAACAAAGTTTCCGTACTTCAGTGAAGGGGCGTAACAGATGATAGAGAATGAAGGCCCACCGAGGCAAACGAGTCGAGTCTGGTGGCAGACCGAAACGTCTCTCGTCTAGTGCAGTGGGAATGCGAGGGGCAACGTTCACCTCTGTCTCAGGGGAGGAAATGAGGTTTCACAAATAGGAAGGGCCACAAACACAACTTGAAAGGAGGAGCGTGGATGGGGGAGGACATTCCAAAGTGGGGTCCTGACGTGAAGACAGGGGCAGAGGCAGGAAGCCCAGGCGCGTCCGAGGAATGTCAGCCTGGCAGGGTGTAAAGCTCTCACAAGGGAGTGTTTGAAGATAAGGCCAGAAGGGGGAAGATTAGGAACTTGACCTTGAATCAGAATCTGGACAATATCCTGTAGACAGTGGCGGCCCAGAGAAGGTAGGGTGTGGAAGCAGGGAAGTGACATTATTCAAGCAAATACTGCTGGAAGATTCATCTTGTAGGCAGACGCAAAATGAGTTTCTCCTGCCCAAGAATGAAACGGCAAGGACGAAGATCCTTGACTCCATCTTGGCACTGAATAGAAACAAGGGCTCCCAGCAACACAGGGCAGAGAACGAACGTGAGCAAGGACTCTAGAAGCTGTAAGGGAAGGCCTCACGATGTGGTTGGAGATGACGCGACAGACCAAAAGAAGAATGAGGCCAGTGGTGCCGAGGTGTTCAACTCCAGTAATTCAGAAAATCACAATGACCAGAGATAAAAATGAAAGAAGAACATTAAGTCCAATATCCTATTTCAAAGGCCATGAATCACACCTGTGATTTATCAGTTCCATCTCAAGAATGCTTCACTGTCCAGACAACAGGCACTCCATGACAAAGCAATGGCTTCTGTTAGACAGGAAAATCCCCGAAGTTACTGCTTCAGCTTGCTTAATTTGAATATTTTACTCATTCTCCTTGAGCCCAGTTGGTTCAGAAAGGAAAGCTGACTCACCCAGGGGAAGTATCAAGTTGTGCAATAATCTGAGTGTGTATCTTTGGTAACAGAGAAGCCCATTGGAAACTGGAAACTTCCACCTAGATCTGTGGAGACTTTCACAAGTCATCATTACCAGCTCCCCGCTGCGGCGGGAGGAGCCATACCAGCCAGGCAGCCCAGCTTCCAGAAGGCTCCTTCTCTCCAGCATCTTGGCACTGGCTGGCAGCCTCTCCAATGCCCAAGATTTTTGCCCAGAAGAAAGGGCAACTCAGGTAGATGGGTAGTGAGGGAGCCTCAGAGGAGATCCGCAAGTTGTCGGCTACCCCTGCTCCCGCTAAGTGGAAACGAAGCAAAACCCTTCAAACAAAAAAGTGCCAACACAAGGGAAACCAGGCTGAAGGGGCTAACCAAGAAACTAAAGATCTACCTACAGGAAATGAAGAAACTAAAGCTTGAGGAGAGTCCAGCCTCTAGAGAAGGAGAAATGGAGGAAGACCAGTCTAAGATCATACCCCCGTGTCTTACTGGTGGGCCCTGTCTCCTAGGACAATCCAGAGGACGATCTCATTGCTATTCTGGAAATGTAAGCTTTTGAGTAGCCCTAGGAATATTTTCTTAAGATTAATTTATTTTAGAGAAAGTGTTCAATCCTGTGCAAGTGGGGGGAGGGGCAGAGGGGGAGACCGAGAGAGAGAACATCGAGCAGACTCTGTGCTAAGCAGAGAACCCTACACGGGGCTCAGTCTCACGACCTTGACATCACAGCCCGAGCTGAAACCAAGAGTCAGACACTCAACTGACTGAGGTACCCAGGTGCCCCTAGTTGGGGCTCTATGAATATTTTTAAGGTGGGAATGCCACCTCATCCAAGTTAGGTGTAAATGTTTGTTTGTTTAAGAGGTGAAATCATTTGCTGCCTCTTTTTTGGTACAACCAGACAAGAGTGCGATACTGAACCCCAGAAGGCTGTGGCTGTCTGGGGGTCAACTTGACATTCCATGGGTGGGGGAGCAGTTTTCATGGCCAATAAAAGCATACGACACAGCAATTTGGAGTCACGGTTGTGTATTTAATGTGTCCTGAACATTGGAGGTTGCTTCTATCCCCACATTTCCTGAAGAAAACCGTTCCCTGATCCTGGCTCTCACAGTCCCTGAGCACGCTAGTGCAGCTTCCCTCAACACTTTGTCAACGTGCCTTGAAAACCTGACAATCTGAACATGCATTAAGGAGAGTAAATTGTGAACTGTGAATGAGCGGGATCTGTGACTGAACAATTATCAACACAGAACATACTGGTACTCGATATCTTCTGAAGGAAAATCTGCCTCCACACTTTAAGCTCGAAAGTCACCAGAACAACAGTTCAGGAAAGAATCATGGACTACAGCTTTTTAGATCTTTGGTTATCTATGTTAAAAGGTGTACAAAATGAAATGTCCATGTACGCATCATCTAAACCGCCAATAAAATCTTAGTGGTGAAAGAAAAAACTCTTTTCCTCATAGATGAGAACCTAAATCAAAAAGCAAGAGAAAAGATAAAACAATGCCTCCCCAAAACTAAGCAAATAGACCACAATGCACCTCATAGGCTTTGGACGCAAATGAGCAAGCTGGGGTTTCGTCCAAGGCTTTCAGGAACATGAGGGTCTGCTCTGAAGATTTTCACATACTCCTTTTAGCCTCTTTAACAGGAATGTTTGTCACATGAGGCCCTATCACAAGGAAAGGCCGATGTGGCCCGGACAGAGGGACCATGGCAGCTGAAGGGACAGAGCTAGGCCGATGAGATGCATGGAAGGAAGAGGGGACTGGGTGATGAACCCGTGTTCTAAGGGGGCACATGGCCAACACAGATCTCTAGGGAAAAGTCCATAAGAGCCAGATGAGATCTGGAGGCTGCAATTAGCAGCCAGGGGTCTAAACAGAAAAAGGGAGGACCGCTCACGGAGGAACAGGGAAGGGAGGGGGTTTGCATCAGGGAGGCCAGCTGGATGGCGTACCAGAGGAGCGTTCATTCTGAGCCATGGCTCCACTGCCCGCCTGGGGCAGAGCAAGGCCTGAGGTATGCGCCTCCTCCAGACGGGGCAAAAGGTCTAGAGCATGAGGACTGCATCTGACCACATCATCACTGCACTCCAGGGAACACAGGCCTGTCTGTGAAAGGGTGTCTGGAAAGTGACATTCAGGGAGCATTTTCTGAACACCACCGTATGTCAGGGAGGTTACAAGCCAGGAGGAGAAACAAGGCTTTGTCAACGACTTATTCCAATGCTGCGGCCATTCGCCTAACGTGCCGCCTCGGCCCCAGATGCGCCCTTCACAGCCCCATGCGGAGACACTGCAGTGGGACCCTGTGCACATTCCCGCTCTGCTGGCTGGCCCCGCGATGAGCACAGTCAGCGGAGGGCGCGGAAGGGACACAGGAGGAGGACAGGCCTTCCCTTCGTAATTCCAGCCTGCTCTCCTCTCGGCCTGCTCCCGTGGACACGGCCGTCATGTGCAGCGCCCAGCAGCACGGTGGCTTCCTGGCAAGTTCCAGTGAGCCCCAGCAGCGTCACCCAAGTGCCTTCCCAGGAGGCATTTCCACAGGCACGTCACCAGCCCGGCCAGCTCCCCGGTGAGACTGCACAGCAGCGGGGGGCAGCCTGCGGCTGGCCAGCCCCGTGTGGCTCAGTGAATGTCCCCACAGTCAGCGGGCTGCAGGCACATCCGCTCCACGGAGCTCTGAGGCTCAGCCGGGAGGCATGGGCTGCTTCCTGAGCTCCCCCTTCCTCCGTCCTGGAGGCAGAGCTTGCTCGTTACAGCCCTGCTGTGTGTTCTTTAAGAGTTCCCTTTTTCCTGGGACAGGTAGGAGTGATTACTTGTGAATCTGACTAATTATCTGTTACTAGTTAATTTTTTGCACTGGGGCCCAGCAAACCGTTCTATAAAACGGAGCCATACAGTAATAAGTGTTTAAAGGTTGGTGGGCTTTACAGCCTATGGCGCGTGCTCCTCGTCGCACAACCGACAAGACAGAGACGGAATGCTGTGTTGGTATCTGGCCAACGTGCTGAATCCTGCTTCATAGGAGGCGTTTTCTGCTCAAGTTACGGCACGGTTTGTCTCCGAACCAGACCTGGGCAGATACAAACTCCAGGTGACAAGTGCAGTACGGACACGCATGGGGCCCGAGCAGCAAAACTGTATTATGCTGTGGGTAGGCGGGGGTGGGGGGGGGGGGGAGACAAGGAGCATCAGGGAAGGTTTCACAAAGGCGAGGGGCGCCTGGCTGGCTCAGTCAGGGGACTGGGTGACTCTTGACCTCAGGGTTGTGAGTTCGAGCCCCACCCTGGGTGTAGAGATTACTTAAAAATAAAATCTTTAAAAAAAAAAAAGAGGAGGTGTGAGATCTAGTACATAAGACTTGCCTCCACCACTTACTTATTAACTACCCAATTTAGAGAAAGTCACTTACTTTTGTCTCTGTCACCTAAAAAAAATTTCAAAACATTTTTAAGGTCTAAAGTGTTACACAAGCATAGTCAAACTATTTCACTTATAATTTGTGAGTGTACAAGGTGGGACTGGCTGGCTAGGCTTCTGGACTCTTTTTTTTTTTTTTTTTTAAAGATTTTATTTATTTATTCGACAGAGAGAGAGACAGCCAGCGAGAGAGGGAACACAAGCAGGGGCAGTGGGAGAGGAAGAAGCAGGCTCATAGCGGAGAAGCCTGACGTGGGGCTCGATCCCAGGACCCTGGAATCACGCCCTGAGCCGAAGGCACACACTTAATGACTGCGCCACCCAGGCGCCCCTAGGCTTCAGTGACAAATGATCCCTTTCTCAATTTTAACATGAGGCAGCAAGGCGGACGTGGTCGGGGAGAAGGCTTCATTTACAATGCTCCAAGCTATTTACTGAGGTAGAATGGTTTCTAAGTCCTTTTATGAGGCTGCCTGGAAAAAAAAAATCCTGAAGCTCAGTTAACCTAGATGTTATCGTTTCCTTTAAACCTAAAGTTTCCTTTCCCCCCTGTTTAGCTGTTATAGCATTACAGAAAACTTTTGAAGTAGAAAAAGTCGCAATATATAAATGGGGTATCTTACAAAAATTTAGCCTAAGTGGATCAGGCAGAAACCAGGCCACATCTCCCCCACTTAAAAAAAGCCTGACTTAAGTGGTAGTTAAGTTCTCAGGGTAAGACACAAATGCCTCTTGAAATGCCTCCTGGTTTAAATAGTGCAGATTTGTAATCAAGCAAAGGGAAAAAAAGGAACACGAATTTCCCCAGGTGTCCCTTTGAACAGATACCGTAAGTCGAAGTCTGGTGTTTGTAGCCTGGACATCAGTGGTGGGTCCTCCTGGTTAAAATGGGAACTACATTTTCTAGAATCTCCATCTGTGTATGGCTCTTCAGTAGAAAGAAGCTGCCCAGGGCTGGGAGGCAGAAGCGATACAGCACCCGTGTTCTCTACGGCTGACAAGGGTCTGTACGAGGTCACACTCAGCCAGGGACGGATGCCGAGGGCCCCACACGCTGCAGCGTGTCTTCCCATTCCATCGCTCCACACGCCCTTCTTCATGCTGGGATCCCGAGACCCACGGCGCACAGGGGGATGCCTGGCTCAGGCCCGTGGGGGGCTGGCCGCACAGAAGGGCCTGCCTCCCTCAGGCTCCCTGAGCCGGATGGGCGTGGATGCTCGGAGGTCCTCGTCCTGCGCAGCCTGCCCTTGCAGACTTTCTCCCACAACTACAGAAGCTCGGACTCCTTCAGGGTATCTTCTCGGTCTGTGATGCTCGTGGCGCCTGTGTCCCGAGCGCACTCTGGCGGGAAACGGAGGGTCCGTGCCAGCGTGCAGAGCTGCTCCATGCAGCCCATATGCGGATGGAACCACAGCACCGCCCTTCCAGCACCGCTGTGCCCGAAAGTAAAATGGGTGGCACTTGCAACTGTGTCACTGTGCGCACGCGCACACACACACACACGATCTACCCTCCCAGCCGTGGTGAAGGTGCACAGTTCAGGAGTGTTAAGTAGAACCATATTGTGCGTAACGGATCTCTACGACCTCATCCTGCACAACTGACTGTACACCCAAACAATGCCCCGCTCCCCTTCTCCCCCCGCCCCTGGCAACCACCATTCTTTCTTTCCTTCCATGAACCGGACTGCTCTGGACACCTCGTGTAAGTGGAGTCATAGAGTACTGTCCTTTGGTCTGCTCACAGGACTCAAGGTTCGCCCGTGCTACAGCGTGTGACGCTCGGCAGCCTTCCCTTCTAAAGTTGGACGACGTTCCACTGCACGGATGTGCCGTCTTCTCTTCCTTCTTCCATCTGCCAGTGCACACTTGGGCTGCTCCCAGTCCCTGCTCCTGCTGCACGCTGGGCCCACTCGGGAAGCCAGGCTGCATGCCCTGCAACTCAGCAACGCGTCTGTACGTCAAAGACCCATACGAGAACGTCCAAACCGGCACCACCAATAACAGCTCGCGCCCTGGAACAGCCCACATGTCCAAAAAGTAAAACATGGGACAGCCGAACAGTGCAATCTCACGTCCCAATTCTCTCCCTCAGCACTGCTGACGCTTGGGGCTGGATGATTCTTTGTTGTGCGAGGCTACGTTGGGCACAAAATGTTTATTAGAAGCATCCCTGCTCTCCTCGTATTAAATGCCAGTAGCATCCGGCACCCCAAGCTGTCACACCTAAAAATGTCTCCAGATACGACTCAATGTCCCCTCGGGTACCAAAAAAAAAAAAAAAAAAAGAAATCATCCTTAGTTGAGAACCACTGTTCTAGAGAAAGGATTAAGTACCCGAGAAAACCATTACAGCTCTCGTGAACACACACAAAAAAACAAGACACCTCCAAAATTTCATTGTAATTTCCTGCCATGCAAAACCCACCCAGCGCAGGAAGCAGGCAGCCTCGCATAGAGAAGTCTCTGCGGTGCCTGGCAGCTACACAGAAGGCCCAGCGGGCCAGGTGGAACCACTGTGTCTAATACAGCCTAGCATTACCATGCAAATCAGGCCTTGTTCTGGGCACCAGGAGTCCTGTCCCGACATCACACACCCGCCGCGACTAAGAAGCCTTTGTTCTTTCTCCCCGGAGAAAACGGTCCTTGTCTGCGGGCTGTGTTGGCTGGGTCCCCTCCATTCACACCCCCAACCCCATCACCAACATGGACTCACTGTGCCCGGCTCGACCCCGCACAAGGCCCCTGTTTCCTCTACCCCGGCACCACACGCCCTCTTCCCGGCCTCCCGAACATCCTGGGTGTATGGCCGAGCACGGCTCCGAACCCTGTTGACCGTCCTCTGCTTAGGCTTCCAGCTCCACAGCAAGACCAGCACGTCCGTGAGGACAAAGCCCAGATGGGATCTGTGCTTATTCCCTCCTATACCAATGTCTGTCACATGGCACTAGGCCACATTTCTTTTTTTTTTTCTTAAAGATTTTATTTATTTATTTGACAGAGAGAGACAGCCAGCGAGAGAGGGAACACAAGCAGGGGGAGTGGGAGAGGAAGAAGCAGGCTCACAGCGGAGGAGCCTGACGTGGGGCTCGATCCCATAACGCCGGGATCACGCCCTGAGCCGAAGGCAGACGCTTAACCGCTGTGCCACCCAGGCGCCCCTAGGCCACATTTCTGCAAAGGGTGAACGGGGAGGAAGACAGTCGGTGAAGAGCGCAAGGTTTTTGTCTAAGGCCCTGCCTTTGTGTAGGGTCACAGGAGGAAAACCCCACCGCAGCCCTGGTCTTTCAGGTCAGTCTTAGAAATCGCAAGAGCGGCTGGAGCAAAAGCACCCCAAGCAGGCTTCACACCAAGCTGCCCGGGCTCTCAGCCTTCTCCCAGAGCTTCTGAACACCAACGGCGGGAGCACTGCCGCGCCCGTTAGACAGACATGGCTGGGATTGCTCAGTGTTGCAGTGTTCAAAGTAGAAAAGCCATGTGAAAGGGCTGATAGGCAATCACGAAACAGGAAGAGGAACTGCTGGACATGAGAACAAAGTGTCCCTGGTTTTGAGAACACATGGCTGTTTATTTTTCATGGACGTGCCCAGCCTACTGCGATTTCAAAGACACAGCGCTGAGTCCTTTAGATAACCCGCCGCTGTGCAAGACGAGAGAGGCGCGACTCAGAGGGAACCCGGCCAAACTTATGTTCACCTTTCCCTCGGGACACGCGGAGCTCCCTGCAAGCCTTCGACTTTTTACTGCTGAAACTACGGGTGACCTCATCCATCACAAGGGCTTTCTTCTTTTCAGTGATCTTCCCATTGACTGAAGGTTTCTGTCCTCCACAAATTGACATGTGGAGACCTAATCCCCGGTGGGATACTGCAAGGTGGGACACTGTGGGGGTGAGGGGGGATTAGGTCAGGAGGGTGGAGCCCTCAGGAATGGGATTGGTGTTGGAACACCAGAGACCCCACTGAGCCCCCTCACCCCTTCCACCCTGGGAGGACACCGTGGAAAGACAGCTGTCTCTACACCAGCAAGGGGCTCTCACCAGATACCTATCTGCCACCACGTTGATCCTAGACTTGTGGCCTCCAGAGCTGTAAGAAATAACTGTCCATAAGCTGTCCAGTCTGTGGTATTTTTATTACAGCAGCCCGAAAACACAAAGACAGGTGTCAAAGGTCCAGGCCACGGAACCTAGCTAAGCAGCGGGGGGAACGTGCAGCTCTGGGGTGCACAGCAAGTGCTCATGAGGTCAGGAACGGGCCACACATACAGAGGATGCAGCTCTCCGGATGACGTCCGTAGGGAAGCGGCAGGCGCTCCCCTCTGAAGGGGCACCTGCCACCCAGGGCTTACCACGGGCAGCTCCGAGGAAACCGGCACTCAGTGGGAGATTTTTTTTTTTGCCCTAAACCGGACCACCTGGATTTTTACGGGTACTTTCCCTAGGTCCTCAAAGGCTGGCAGTCCTTGGCTTTTAAAAACGAGGTGAGGGGCGCCTGGGTGGCACAGCGGTTAAGCATCTCCCTTCGGCTCAGGGCGTGATCCTGGTGTTGTGGGATCGAGCCCCACATCAGGCTCCTCCACTATGAGCCTGCTTCTTCCTCTCCTATTCCCCCTGCTTGTGTTCCCTCTCTCGCTGGCTGTCTCTATCTCTGTCAAATAAATAAATAAAATCTTATAAAAAAAAATGAGGTGAGAGAAAAAAACATGTTGAAAGGTCACATACGCGTAAGCCCCAACGGCAGCCTCTGGTTTGGGTAATTCCCGTCCTACTCGGACATACCCACCTCTTCTGTGTCAGAGTCCGTGGCACCACGTGGGAACACTACACACTCACGCGGTCTTCTGAACGTCCTTTTGCTTGGGACTCTGCTAGTGTGCCTACCTGCACGTCCCCTTTCAGCCTCTCTCAAGTCCCAAGTCCTGCAGGCCTGACCGCATCTTTCAGGGTCATGCCCTCCCCGCACTGCTAACCTCAGACGCTCTCTGATGGCCAGAAGCCCTGCTCTCCCCAGAGTCGGAATCGGCCCCAGGAGGGGACAGCCACGTGTTCCTGCAGGGAGGGGGGGTCATGCAGCAGCTGTGATAGAGGGGACGGGAGCAGGTGTCAGCTACAGGCCGCAGCAGAGAAACACCTAGAGAGTCTCGGAGCCCGAGACGCGGACAGCCGCGGGCCGGAGCGGAGCGTGCAGCACCGCGAACGCTACCATCTCGGTGGCCTGCACCCCTGCAAAGCCCCTGGGGCCAAGTCCTTAGAAAAGCAGAACAATTTATCCAGCAGACACAGATGCTTTCGAGTGAGTTGTAGCGCCTTATAAATAAAGATCATTTTCCTTTCTTGTAACTTGAAAATCAACAAACGGAATAGTTCTAAAGAGCAAAAAAAAAAAAAAAATTTTTTTTTTTTAATTACAAAAGCTATTGAGGGGCATAGTTTATTATGTCTGAGACACATGCTAAGAAAACTTATGTCTTGCTTATTGAGGTCTGTATTTAAGAGTAAGGTAAAGAAACACTCTAGCAGGTATGAGGAGTCATTGCATTTCTCTTCATCTAATGCTTGTACTCCTTGCTGGTAAAGAATAATGGTATGAAGCACTGTAAAAACACCAAAACAAATCAACAAAAAAACCATGGTGTGGAAGAGGGGTTGATACTTATAAAAACTATTTAAATGCAATGGGACTACATGAGAGCAGGATTTTATTACACTAAACACATTCCTCATCTCATCAGTAATATTATTTCTCCACAGTGAACCGAAGTTAGAATGAAACCAAAATAGCCAAACTATTATCTAACTTGGAACTCCTCTCAGTCACGGAAAGGAAAAACATTGAAGACATAAGCTCCTCCAATCGTAATGAGACTGCACAAAAGCAGAAACCCTTTGCTGACTTTTTCCAGCAGCCAGCTCGCACAGGCTAAATCTTCAATCCTTAATGTTGTTTATTTCTCCTGGGTTCATTCACAGCTTTGGGGGAAAAAAATAGAAGCATTCTTAGGTCTTAAGAAAAAAAAAAATACAGTCAAAATAAAATGACTTAATTTTCCCAACACAGTCGTGCCACAGCCCACAGCCAAGGTAAAGTACATTCGGAGCTTTGTGGCTGAGGTTTGGGGGTCGTGCAACCTTTACCAGCTCTCAGAATTTGCTTAGTAGCCCACCTCCACTTTCTCGCAGGTTACAGACTGAATTATTCGCCAGCAAACTAAAAACACGGAGTAAGTTTTAGGTGCATCGTTGATGACAGGCAAAATTGTGCAGAGGCAAAGCACAGCGATGCCAAGAACCCCACCACACCCATGGTGCTGTACACGTTGAGGATGGAAGAAGTCACCATTTCTTCCTGGGTCTGGGTGGTTTAACACAACATGGCAAAGCTCAGCAAAGTCATTTCTTTAAAAAATTATTTTCATGATTTGTTTGTCAGAGAGAGCGCAAGAGTACAAGCAGGGAGAGCAGCAGACAGAGGGAGAAGCAGGCTCCCTGCCCGGCAAGGAGCCCACTACGGGACTCAATCCCAGGACCCCAGGATCACGACCTGAGCCAAAGGCAGACGCTTCACCGACTGAGCCGCCCAGGCATCCCCAGCAAAGTCACTTCTTTAAAGCTAGCTGCAGCCTGGCTTCCTTTTGTCTCTGGTGCTTTATCCAGTCCTTTTAGGACAAGATTTGATGTAAACTAGGGATTTGTCTGTCAGGACTGATATGGGACTACTTGGGATTTTTAAATCACTGTTCAAAAAAGTAGGGAGGCAACTATTTCCCACGACAGACTATAAAAAAACTCTGCCCAAGGACCTGGAAAACAAAGTCGGCGTAGATAACAGTGACAGATCCCAAATACAGCCAAAATATCCGACACAACTGGCAAAGGTTCTCGTCACTGTATTTGACATTCAGAACATAAGAAAGAAATGTTTTTTCTCTTTATAAAAGAGTGGACAGTTTATAACTATGATTTTAAATGCCCGGAAGCACCAGAAACTGGAAGAGAGCAAGGAAGCATCCCCTCCGAGGCTTCGGGGCAGCATGGCCTTGCTGACAGCTTCATTGCTGCCACCCAGCTTCCAGCAACCAGTCGACGGTACTTGGCTGTGACAGCCCTGGGAAACTTCTACATCTTCCTTTGGCCACAAGGAAAAGGCTACGATGAAGACGGACACAAAGACCTTCTGGCACGGCGACTTAAAGGTTCCAGAAGACGACCAGGCTGCCCCAAGCATGGGCTTTCTGAAGAATGCACAGCAGCCCCCCTCCCCCGGCCACCTGCCTTCTGGAGTCCCGGCAGCAGGATGGGTGCACCCTGCCCCTCTGTGGGATAACGGATCTCTCCCTGCCCAACCAAGAAAAGGCTGGGGGGCTCCCTTATGAGCTGGTGCTGTCAGGTCTGTGGGCGCCCACGAAACAATCACATGAGAACAGGTTTTCCTTTTCTCTTAGAGGAAATCATCTGCAAAGCCCAAGAGGTACATTCCCAAAGCTTTAAAGACACTTCCTGGATTGTTTTATATTGTAAACAGGGGTAGGGGGGACAGGAGGGGTGCAGGGCAAGGCAGATAAATAGGGTGACATCATCCATTGTTGCAAACTCACAGGCTACGTGCCAGGGACTGAAGAAAGAGCTTAAATGTCCAGCTTTCCCCAGAGATACAAAAACACACCTGGGTCAAAGCACTGCTCTCTTCTGGGCCTTTGTTTCCTTACCCATCAAAACCAGCAGTTCAACCCTGACTGTATTTCTTTCGGCTTTCCAATCTCGAAACTCCAGTTCTACAACCATTCTTACTATGGGTCTAATTCAACAGTTTTGAAAACCGCGGTTCATGAAGATTTGTGCATTACTGGGTGTGAAGTGTGTTCCCAGGGGAGATTGGGTGGAACAGAAAGCAAGCCTTTGACAGACCCAGCTCAAAGAGACATGTAAGGTGGTGGTAGTCGTAAGAATTAAGCCCCAGATGTTAAGAAAAGCCAACAAGGAGGACAGATCCTTAGCAGGACAACTCCAGCAGGTGGCTGGGGCATCAGAAGGGAATACCTTCGGGACCACCTGAGCTGCCAAGGCAGAGAGGAGGGTGGGGGGTCCTTCTTAAAAGCAGAGCATGGGGAGGGGCATGGGTGGCTCAGTCAGTGTAGCGTCTGCCTTTGGCTCAGGTCATGATCCCAGGGTCTGGGATCAAGTCCCGCATCCGGCTCCCTGCTCAGCGGGAAGTCTGCTTCTCTCGCTCCCGCTCCCCCTGCTTGTGTTCTCTCTCTCTGTCATAAATAAACAAGTAAAATCTTTAAAAAAAAAAAAAAGGTAGAGCATGGAAAAAAGTGCAGTTAACTGAATACTGCAATTAGTCATCTTTAGTGGAATGTGTTGTCGGGAGGTAACGTGGGGTTTTTGCAGACTGCCACAGAGCCTTTTCATGGACACGAACCTCCCAAAAGGTCTTAATGGCTCGGCCAGCTGACAGTTATGCCCCGCATTCCAACAGCTGTCTATCTTCACGGAGACTGCATTTAATGAGCAGGCCCTTTCTACTGGGCCATAACTCCTTAAAGAAGCAGAATGAGGCAGTGACAGGCTTCTTCTCTAATACAGTGAACTCCTGTTAATTCACAACGAGAAGCAGAAGGGATAAAACAGACTCCAGTCACTTGGAGAACACTGTAGGCTCTAATTCCAGGCTAAACGTTTAATAATTAACAGAGGGTTACTACAAAATAAGATTTTCAGCTTTTTATCCTTATAAAGGCAGGACAGAGGTAGCACAGAGCAGAAGCTAAAAGAAGCCCGTGTAACCCGAGTGAAAGCAGACGTATGTTGACGGAGCCCACGGAAATTCTGTACGCACGTGCGGGTAAGCACACTGAAATTCTGTACCTTTCTACATTTCTACACGTGCACTGGAGACCGTGCAGGAAAATTCTGTACGCACGCACGGGTAAGCACACTGAAATTCTGTACCTTTCTACATTTCTACACGTGCACTGGAGACCGTGCAGGAAAATTCTGTACGCACGCACGGGTAAGCACACTGAAATTCTGTACCTTTCTACATTTCTACACGTGCACTGGAGACCGTGCAGGAAAATTCTGTACGCACGCACGGGTAAGCACACTGAAATTCTGTACCTTTCTACATTTCTACACATGCACCCAAGTGACAGCACTGTCTTCACAGAGACCGTGCAGGAAAATTCCGTACGCACGCACAGGCGAGGAACTCAAACATCTGTGTGGCAAGTACGGTTCCGAGCCCCAGCTGCTGGACGGCCAGTTAGCACAAGAGGCGCTGATCTGACCAGGTAATCCCTGTGCTCTCAATCATTTCACGCTCTGACAGACTCAGGTTCTCAATAGCAAAGTGGCATCTATTACAAGGATACAGGGAATCACAGAAACCACACGACTGGGAACTGCCCCAGAAGGTTCCAAACAGGGGCGCCTGGGTAGCACAGTCGTTAAGCGTCTGCCTTCGGCTCAGGGCGTGATCCCGGTGTTCCGGGATCAAGTCCCACATCGGGCTCCTCCACTGGGAGCCTGCTTCTTCTCTCCCACTCCCCCTGCTTGTGTTCCCTCTCTCGCTGGCTGTCTCTCTGTCTCATAAATAAATAAAATCTTTAAAAAAAAAAAAAAAAAAGAAGGTTCCAGAGAATGAAGGGGAGGAAAGCAGGAGGTCAGCAATGGCCTCAGGGCAGACACCTACTGGTCAGGATGCACTGCATGAATCCATATCACACAGATGAACAAGTATGTATTA
This sequence comes from Ursus maritimus, assembly GCF_017311325.1. Taxonomy (NCBI): domain Eukaryota; kingdom Metazoa; phylum Chordata; class Mammalia; order Carnivora; family Ursidae; genus Ursus; species Ursus maritimus. Next base: position 118,461,287 of record NW_024423319.1, read on the forward strand.
TGCACATGAAGGAGCACGGGCTAGTATTCAGCAATACCGTGGAGTCTCGATCCAGTAACATGTATGAATCTCCAGGTAATCATGCTCCGCGAAAACAGCCAATCCTGAGCTTACCGACTGTACGATTCCATTCAGGTGACACTCTTAAAATTACGGAAACAGTGGCTAGGGCTTGCGGGTAGGATGGGGTTGGAGCGAGACCAGCGCGGGTCCTCACGGTGATGGAAAGGTGCTCTATCTTGACTGTCTGCATCAATATCTCAGTCAAGATACCATTACTAGAGTTTTGCAAGGTGTTACCAGCAGGGAACCGCTATCTTTTCACACTGGCAAAGGAATCTACAGTTACTGCAAAGTAAGTGTTTAATTGGCAGAGGGGGGAGACTGGCAAAGAGACCACGAGGCTACCAGGCCTCTACCGGGGCAGCAAGCAAAGAGACGTGTTTGACCCTCAGAAGGGCATGGTGACAAGTGGAGGGTCCTCCTGACAAAACCTAACAATGGGGAGGTTTTCATAAGGAAATGGGGGTGCTATGAGGAAGGGGGAACGTGAGCCAGGAAACCAAACAGCACTGACGTCCACTGTATGCTTCTGAGGGGATGGTGAGCCCTCTGTCACCGAGAAGCAGGTGATAACTCACTGTATGGCCTGAAGTCACGTTTAAAATACTACTAGGGTCACCTGGGTGGCTCAGTTGGTGAAGCGTGTGCCTTTGGCTCAGGTCATGATCCCAGGGTCCCAGGATCGAGCCCCACATCAGGCTCCCCGCTCAGCGGGGAGTCTGATTCTCCCTCTGCCTCTGGCTGACGCTTCCCCTGCTTGCGCTCACTCTCTGTCAAATAAATAAATGAAATCTTATAAAAAAAAAAAGTATTCCCAAAAAGACTACCAAAGTTCCATCGATGTCATTTATTCTCACAAACACTCAGGAGGCTGTTGGCAAGTCAGCCATGGAAAAAACTAACCAGGGGTGCCTGGGTGGCACAGCGGTTAAGCGTCTGCCTTCGGCTCAGGGCGTGATCCCGGCGTTGTGGGATCGAGCCTCACATCGGGCTCCTCTGCTATGAGCCTGCTTCTTCCTCTCCCATTCCCCCTGCTTGTGTTCCCTCTCTCGCTGGCTGTCTCCATCTCAGTCGAATGAATAAATAAATAAAATCTTAAAAACAAAACAAAACAAAACAAAACTAACCAGAAGTGACAGAGCTCAAAAGAACCCTGGAGGGTGAACTAGAGTGCACTGCACGCAGCCCCCTTCCGTCACTCTAAGCAAACACAGTCCTAGGTTTTAACAGCTTTATTAAAGGCACTCAGTTTTCATAATAAAGAAGTATATTTTCCAACTTAATTGACAGTTACACACTAGTATCAACAACACTTCACTGATGTGACTACATCTAATTCAATGAAACACAAAACCCTGGGATTTACGTGAGACGTCCCTCTGAGCTTAATAAGAGGTCTTTTTAGTAACTTTTTTTTTCTTTTTAAGTAGGCTCCAACGCAGAGCTTGAACTCAGGATCCTGAGATCAAGGCCTGAGCTGAGCTCAACAGTTGGACACCTAACTGCCTGAGGCACCCAGGTGCCCACTTACTAAGAGATTTTTAACCACGTGCTCATTGGAGTACATAACGGGCAGTTTCTACATGACAGGCCTCTGAAGTTGACCTCATTTTGGATTGACTTCTAGAAAGACTTGGGACTAGATAATCATAAAACTGATATACTGCTGGAGTTTGGGACAATTATGAAACGGTCATGTGATAAATCCAAATCAGACCCAACGCATCCCCCTGGAAGTCTTCCTGGACTACGCTGCCTGGTACAGAGCCGGGCTGATGGTCAGCACTCACATACTTTCTGGACAAACAAGTCCATGAAAATAACCCAACACTTGTGTAACTAGCAGTCCCTTGTCATTTACCCTCACCCAAAAACCAATGAGCAACACACGTGTGAAGCATTCACAAATGTTATGAAGATCTTTTTTTTAAAGATTTATTTATTTCGGGGCACCTGGGTGGCTCAGTCAGTAAAGCGTCTGCCTTCAGCTCAGGTCATGATCGCAGGGTCCTGGGATGGAGCCCCACGTCGGGCTCCCTGCTCAGCGGGGAGTCTGCTTCTCCCTCTGCGTGCCGCTCCCCGCTTGTGCTCTCGCTCGCTCTCTCTCTCAAATAAGTAAATAAGTAATCTTTAAAAAAAGATTTATTTGAGAGAGAGAGAGAGAGAATGCACGTGAGCAGGAGCTTGAGAGAGGGGCCGAGGGAGGGGGGAAGAGAGCCTCAAGCAGACTCTGCACTGAGCGTGAGCCCCACAAGAGGTTCGATCTCAGAACCCTGAGATCAGGACCTGAGCCAAAATCAAGAGTCGGATACCGACCTGTGAGTGCCACAGAGGGAACAAGATCAACAAGATGAAGGAGAGATGGTGGGTGAGGAGTAGCCTCCATCAGGACCATTCCTGCCGGGGGCCCCTCCAGTCTCTCCTCTGGCATGCATGCTTAAGTACACAGGACATTCCCTGCTTCCTGGGTGCTCAGGTATGCTTGGTTTGCAGCATTCTCACACCAGCTGCCAAGAAAAGCCACCCTGGGATGGTTTAGAGCTGCAGATGAGCCAGGCTTAGGGGGGCAGGGAGGGAAGGCTGCACAGTACTCCCATGCTCTGTATTTCTCTCTCTCACACACACACACACACACACACACACACACACACACACACGGATGGACAGACAGCTGCCCGGGCCTGGATGTACTGTTAGCTGTCCTACTGGGTAAATGTCTTGCCCGGAGGATGGTCCTGTCTAAGTGGATGGTCATTTGCTCTGGCCCTTGAGGTGAGCAAGGCAGATCAATGGTCTGTTCCAGGAGTAACCACACAAGACCCTTCACTGAACGGCTCACTCAGTGACACCGGGCTGGGCTCCTGGCATGCAGTATTAGACCTCCCCACAACACTGGACATGTACCCACAACACCCGATCTTGGAGATGAACAGATTCGTGAGGCTCAAAAGTTGGCCAAAGCACAGTTTATTCAGCTCAGAGATATGAAGTAACTCATTCAAGGTCATTTACCTAATTAGTGGTGAAACATGAAACATATCCTACAGTCTCTCTCTTTCCTTTCCTGATAACCCTGATGCAAAACACTTGTATCTCCTAGAACTTACGTCTCAGTAGACACCTGACAACTTCGCTAACATGCCAACAGCCACGAAGAAGACACAAATCCGAGGTCTCCTGTGACCTGGCAATGCACCAGTTAATCCACGCATGTGGTTCCCCTCGGAATCCTCATATGTGCTCCGAGGCAGAGGTGGCATTAACTCCCTGATTACATAAGCTTCTCAAATCCATAAGAGAGTCCGTCTTCCGCTCCTCTCCTGCATTATGGGTAAGGAGAAATGCAGCCACAGATGCAAAGGATTAAAGAAAAACCATTTTAAAAGTTAATTCCACTGGGACACGATGCAATCAAAGGGCCGAAATCCTTAGAAAGAAGCAGCCCCCACTAAATGAGACCGGGGAATGCTGTGTACAGAAGCTAGCACAAGTGTGTTGGCAGGACATCAGAACGCAGGCTCCAAACTCACTCGTGAGGACAAGAATACGGAATAAATCAAATCCTAAGTATCCTTCGTGCGTCCGGACTGGCCAAGGCTCATCCCATGCAATTCTTAGGAACAGCGCAATGGATACAGCCGGAGGCTGGTCACTTATGCTCGCTAGATCGCCTTAGCTATTCTGCTAGCCCCTTCCTCCCCCTTTCACCAGACGTCGACGTCTCTGGATGCCCCCAAACTGCAGGAACCTTTGTGACAGAGCATTTCATCCAGAGACCGGCATGGGCCCTGAAAGTCCTAAGATGAACATCGCTCCTGAGCACTTTACCGTATGCTGCAAAATGAAGCCCCAACCGTGAAGGGCCTCATTCCTTGCCCCCGGGTTTGACGGCTACCATCCCGGTATGCCAGTCTTACTCTACAAGGAGATCAGCCTGGTTTCGTGAATAATGAGCTGAAGCCAGTTCAACACAGAACAGTAAGAACACTTAACAGCTTTAACAAGCCAAAAAGACAAAACCCAACAGATCAAAGGCGATATTCCAACAGTCGGATCACCCTCTGAAAAGTGGGATGTTGATGTGTCTTGGAGTCCAGATTCCATGGATAAAATTCCATGAAAGGAAATGAAACCCAGAAGCAGTTAGCATGAATCTCAATGCTCGACTGAACTGGCTGCACAGTGCCTGTGGGAAAACAATGAATTTTGTGGAAGGCAGACCCCAACCACAGAGCAGCCAGGATGAGCTCTGAGGCAACAGATGTCAAATCTGTGTTCAAGATGGCTAATCTCTGGGGACAGATGAAAAGGGACCACGAGGAGGTCAAAGCCACTAAGAATTTTCAAAAGTACCCTGAAACACACACACATACACACAGACCCCCGTGGTTCAGCGAGAAACTGAAAGAGTGTCTACAGCTCCAAGCAAGAACATGCATCTACTCTGCAGAACAGTGAAACGGCTCGACCCAAATACACATATGCGATCCATGTGCATAAATGTCAAACAGAGACTGAAGTCATCTACGGTGTGAAGATTTAAGAGGAGTACCTTTAGGGGCGAGGCCCAATGGCAGCTCTGGGGCCTAGAACATGTGGACAGGAATGTTCCCTCCCTCCCTCCCCCTCTCTCTCTTTCTTTTTTTTAATAAATCAATCTTTTTTCCCCAAAAAAATTTTATCTGAGAGAAAGCAGAGGGTTGGCGGGGAGGAGCAGAGGGAGAAGCAGACTCTCTGATCCCAGGGCCCCGAGATCACGACCTGAGCTGAAGTGAGACGTTTAACCGACTAAGCCCCCCAGGTATCCCAGGAATGTTCTATTTCTTGATGTGGATGACGAATCACACACCCGTATTTGCCCCATGAAAACTCATCCAGCTGTGCTAGCCATTTGGTCACTTTTCTGAATTCAGGTTATCCAAATATATGTATTAACAAATAAGGGTACCCACCATTTCAAACAAATCATAACGGCAACCACATTCAGAGAACACACAGCAGCACGTCTCCGAAAATTCCCTTCTAGATGGAATCAGCTCTTTCGTGGGGTACGGAGCGGCACCTCCATATACCAGGGTTACGTGGCTTTACACCACGACCATCGAAACACTGGCGCCTGGGAACTACAGTTGAAGAACTGCAGCCAATGACGGGCCGGCTCATTCCCGGAAAGAGGCCGAGTGCGCCTGGAGTCACGGCTATGCTGACTGATAAAAGGCATCTCAGCAGAAGCCTCAGGAAACAGGGATGCCACCCTCCCCCCCACCCCCACCCCCACTTCCAGTTGTGGCCATGGTGGGACCTGAGACAGTATGTCCAGGGGAGATAAAGGGGGGAATGCCACAAGACAATATTCACAGGGAGGGCTGCAGGGCAGCAGGAAGAGGACAAAGCCAGACACCCACCACCATTACACTGCCTTCTAAAGGCCTGGAGGAACGGTCAGCTGAACATGATAGGGTGCCTGGTTTAAACATGCAATTTCCAGCTTATGGTGAACCATTAAGGTGAGGCACAAATTCAACTCACATTACTGTCTCCCTGAGAGCAACCTGCAAACATCAGTGAGTCTTTAAGAAATGGACATCCAGGTCATCCACTGCCTTTCAGGATGCGTAAATAAAATGTGCTAGAAAATTCACATACAGTTAAACCACAGAAGAGCGTCAAGGGCTCAACACGAAGTCCAATTCTTATAAGGTTTCCTAATCTCCTGGATGAACCCCGAAAATGACAGAGTGAGGCCCCCACCCCTGGACACGGCCGGTAGAAGCCTAGGAGCTCCCAGGTCAGCCCGCCCTCTGCCCAGGGGTCTGTGAGGCTCACCCTCTGTTCTGGGTCTAAGCCAAGCACGAGACGGAGCGTCTTTTCCCTGAAGCCCCCTCCAGAGCTCCCCACCCACTTCACTGGCCAGAATGGAAACATGTACCCGCTACGAAAACACAGTAACAACAACAAACTCACCGGAAAGAGAAATGGGACCCTCCCAGACCTCGGCCCCCCGCACCCCCCGCAAAGCTGGACATAGTCCCAGGAAGGGTGGGTACGAGGTGGGTATGTCAGGTGGGTACGCTGCACGCGCAGCCAGGGTCCCCCACGGATTCACCTGTACATGGAAACAAAGGATCAGGCCACACAGGTCACAAAAGAAGGCTCCGAGCAGAATCACAGGGAGAGGACTTTTCTACGGGGAAGGAATACTGAAAGCTCTCGGGAGAGCATCCAGTTAAGGGGGTGGGTTTTTAAGACGGGGGAGGCGTGGAACGCTTGAGCGGCAAGCAGGCAGCTCTGGGCAGAGGCAACGGTATGAAATCCAAGTGGCAGGTGCTGGTGGGTGGGTCATAAAAGGGAAGAACAGAGGCTTTCTCGGTGGGTGCCCAGGCCAGGAGAGGGGGAAATGTGGGTGCCCAGCCTATGGCGGGTGTGTGTGTGGCGGTGTGCTTAGCTGCATTCCCAGGATTCTTCTTCAAAGACAGCAGTGCACAAAGAAGCCATGATGGTATTCAGAGCAGGGACCTTGCATGGACAGAGCTAGGCTCATAGATGTGCTTACAGCGCCTGGAGGAGTGAGAAAGAGCAGAGTAGTAAGGAGGCTACTTTAATTATCTGGACGGGGAGCCAGGTGGGAGGATAGGGAATAGAGCTCAGACTTATCTGGACGGTGCGGCTGCAAGGGATGGGTTGAGAAGGGGCGAGTGCAGAAGCAGAGGTCAGGCCATTGAGAAGGAAAAAATACGGAGTCAGGGACCGCAGGGAGAACAAGGCCATACACCAAGGCACCCTCTGGCAATGGGGTAAGCAAGGCACAGGGTCCAGACAGCATCCCTTGTCATCCCCCTACCGTGAGGCTGGACTGTGGCCGCCAAGCAAGATGCTGAACTCCCGAGGAAGTGAGTCTGCAGCAGAGGGGAGACTGAGACTCAGGAGGGGCAGAGAGAGGAAGAAGGGAGAGAGGCCAGGAGCCGGGAGGGGCTGACGTCCAGACGACGTTCAGCCCCTGGGCTCTGAGCCCTTTCAACTCTGGAAGCTTCCACCCCCTCATCCTTCCCGACAAGCAGAGACAATAAAAGCCTTTGTTTTCAAGAAAAAAAAAAACACATTTGGGAGGAGGGGATGCTAGCTTGAAATGACTCTCCTACAGTTTCAAAAGCAGGATGGGGGGGTGGGGAGAGGCTCTGGCGAACTGGGACCCAGTCTGCTTGCTCAGGCCCGCTCCTCAGTCAGGATTTTCGGGTGGCTCTAGGTCTCCGAAACCCTCTGGAGCAGTGTGGCACTTGGTCAGCCGTCTCCCAGAGCAGGGGCCGGGCACACTTGTCAGATGAACACACGAGACGTTACCTAGAGATGGACTCACCGAGAAAAAAAGCCAAGAACTGAGAGCAAAAATAAACCAAACGCACAAGGAAGAGTCAAGGCTCTATCTACTTGTGCAACAGGGCGAGGGTCGGCAAACAGGAGCACTGAGTCAGCGACCACGGCACCCCTGACACGGCTCAGTCTGGCTCTCAGAGATCACTTGCCAATTCCTGCGCTAGAGAAGGACCGTCATCTGTCAGCCCAACAGAGTAAGAGCCGCCCTGGCAAGAGCCCACTTGGCTGAAGCACGAAAGATGTGCCCAGCAGCACAGCCGTCCACGCAACCCCCAACACTATTCTGAAGCCTAAACTATTTTTAGTGTACAGAATGCGCAGGATAAAGAACGTGAATACAGGATGCATTAGCAGGCTCTCCTCACAAAACAATAACCTCTACAAATACACACACAGAACAGTAGCACCGATCACCGATCCCCCCCCGCCACGCACTCCCTAATATGAGTCAGCTCGGGCTGCCCTAACAAACTCGACAGATGGGGGGGCTTAAACAACAGGAATTTATTTGTGCACACTTCTGGAGGCTGGATGTCCAAGATCAAGGGGTCAGCAAGACTCATTTCTCCCGAAGCCGCTCTCCTTGGCTTAAAGACGGCCACTTTTTGGCTATGTCCTCACACATGGCCTTTCCTCTGTCTGTGTGAGAGAATGCTTGCTGTCTCTTTCTCTTCATATTAGGACACCAATCATGTTGGACTAGAGCTTCATTTATTTTTGCTACCTCTTTAAAGGCCTTGTCTCCAAATATGGTCACGTCTTGAGGGACTGGGGATTAGGGTTTTAATATATGAATTTTGGGGGACAACTTCAGTACGAAAAGTTTCTTTGCCAGGTGCCTGAGTGGCTCAGTCGGTTAAGCGTCTGCCTTCGACTCAAGTCATGATCCCAGAGTCCTGGGATCGAGCCCCACATGGGACTCCCTGATCAGCGGGGAGTCTGCTTCTCCCTCTCCCTCTGCCCCTCCCCCCTGCTCGAGCTCGCTTGCGCTCTCTTTCTCGCTTGCTCTCAAATAAATAAAACCTTAAAAAAAATTTTTTTTCTTTGCCAAAAAGCTTCAGAAGGAAATTCATTGATGTCCCTCCCCTAAAATGTCAAAATTCCCAAAGTTGTGAAAAATCTTAATTTCTAGAATTAAGAAAACTTGGAAAATCGAAGTAAAAAACATCATGTGTAATAAGAATGGTGCTTTACCTCTGTGCTCTTCCTCCCAAAAGACCAGAACCTCGATTTAACCACGACAAAAATATCAGACAAATCCCAGTAGCGGCGCAGTCTGTAAAACAGCCAACCAGCCCTGCTCAAAATGGTCAGGGTCAGCAAAACAAGGGAAGTCTGAGACCTGGTCACCGTCATAGAGGAGCCCAAGACAAGAAGAGGATGGAACATAATGTGGCACCTTGGAGGAAATCCTGCGACAGAAAAGGACATCAGGGGGAAACAAAGGAAATGTGAATAAAGTATGAGCCTGTTGGTCATTACCAATACCGGCTCATAGACCGGGGAAACTTACTGTCATAACATAAGATGCTAGCAACAAGGAAGCTGGGTGTAGGGTACATGGGAATGCTCCGTGCCAGCCGTGAAACTTCTCTGTACATCAAACACTTCCCAAAATGCAACTTTTATTAAAAACAGCAACAATGTACCGTGTGTGCACAGGCCATGCAAAACCAGCCCCGTGCCCAGCACTCCTCTCCAGTCTGGAGACCCCAGGAGCTCCTGTGTTCCTGAGAACGGGGGACAACAGGTCCCGGGTATTCTTCAGGGCACACTGGGTTACAGGCCTCCACCAGGCAGACGGATGGCACCCTGCATCTCTGAGAGGCAGGACGGGGTCAGAAAAGGTCACAGAAGCAATGGGGACAGATCTCAAGCTTTCTCTCCTCCCCACCCCCCAAGATAAGCCCCAGTCCACTCCCAGGATAGGGTGTAGGGAAGGAGCAGGAAAAGAAAGGAAGGGAAAGGTGAGGGAGGGACAGATGAGACCACCAGACTCCACGCTCCTGCCCTCACCACGACAGGAAATGAAGACAGCATTCCTGAGGCCAGGCACGTTCGCTTAACCAAAAGGCCAGACTGAAACGTGTCAGCTCCCACTACCTTCTTCTGGTGGGAGGGTAAGTGGAGGAGATCCCTTAGAAAACCCTGAACCATAGGCATTTAGCCAGCAAATTAGGCGCTAGCTTTAGACTCAGGAAGAGTAGGTGGGGGAGGGGTCATCTGATTCACTCTAAAGAGCCTACCATGTTTATGATTTAGGGTTCAAAGTCATCCAGACACTATGCACAGGCCATGCAACTTCTCTCACGCGGACCCTAGGACAGGCCATGTGCCTACCACGGTTCAAAGGAAAAATAAGAATATTTCAGAGAAATCCCTCCAAGTCCCACATGGACCCTCAGAAATTTGTTTAAATAAAAAATGTATCACTAAGTAGAATAGGTTAAAAGGGAAATGGTCCAAACTCCCTAAATTTACATAACTTTAAGAGGAACTGAAAGAAAGAAATTTCAGGAAGTCATAAATAAGAGAAACTGACAACACAGACTGCCCATGCTGCCAGATTACCAAAGCACACAGACACCCACACGCCACACCCCACACCCCACACAGCATCAGAATATTTGAACATAAAGATCCCATTCTGTAGCCTGGTAGAGAAAACTGACCATGTTTGCACAGAACTACTCATTCTGAATGACTGCTGGAGAGTGCCCAGCAATGCGGGACAGAAAGAGCCCAACAAAGCAGATTCGACTCTTGTGGCCGCCCAGCACAGGGAGCAGGGAATACGGACCAGGACTCGTCTGGGTGAGGAAGGATGCAGTGAGTATCTCCCTTCTGGCACATAGCAAACCAAAGAAACAACGCACTGTTTTCCTTCCACCATCACCCCCAGGATATTCTCTCATGTCCCCTCCCCTCTTGCTCTTCCTGGGGATTCAAGATGGTCTGCATCGAAAACTCCACCGGGCTTTCATAGGTCATCACGTAAGCCAGAGGGACAAGGCATGAGACACACTGAGGCAGTACGATAACTTATACATGATTTAATGCGTCACAAAAATCCCTGCACACGTGCTATGTTACCATATTCATGGCAGTGAGGCTGTAAAGAATTTCTAAAAGAAATAAATCTTTCCATCTTCAAAGAACCCTAGTTGGAAAAGCCAAGTTCTGCAAAGTTGTATACAATATTAATTTTCTTTTTTAGAAATAACCATTCAGTAGAAAAGAGTTTTACATTATATAAAAGTAAAAAGAAGTGTGTGGGTGTGTGTGTGTGTGTGGAAAACACTCACCCACACTCCCTAAGAAACATTTAACATCTTGATACGCTCAATTTTTTTCTCTACGTTGCATATGCAACTTTAAATTACAAGCATTTACCCTCCTATAAACTCCTCAAATAGCAGCTTGAATTGATGTAGGATATCCACAGTGTGAATAATTGCATAGAACTCTGAATCTGTTTTCAGTTAGCAACTGTGGAAACAGCAGCAACAGACTTTAACCACGAGGTTAAATTAAACTTTTTGTAACCTAACCTATGCACAAGAATGTAGAACAGAAATCAACGCTACATGGGAGTTCAATTCACAGTATTTTCTGTATAAAAGATGAGACGGAGTTTCTGTATAAAAGTAATACACGTTCTTTCAATTTTTAAAAGACTAGCATAGCAAGGGGCCTTAGAAGTGGTACGTGGAAATTAAGATGTGCAAGGCTTCGTGGAGAGCGGAGTTCTCTTTCCAAACTGCCATCATACCCGATCACCTGCCACTTTGCCCTGTCCTCCTGCTGGTGATAAAACCAAGGCCTCCAAGGACCTCAAATCTGGTAGAAAATAGGTCTTATCTCAACTGGACAAGTCAAGTCGAGGTTGAAGTTAGAGCTCCGTGGCACTGGATGTAAATACAGGAGTCAGAAAATGCACAAGCTTCCTCCCCTCACTCCCTCACCCCCGCCCCCGCCTCCATCAGCCTGGAGGGGTACATTCGCAGACAGGGGAAAGGGTGTGTTCTCCTGTTGGCTCTCCTTTCAGTGATTTCCTGAAAATGAGCCTCTGATAGTAAGAAAAAGACAGCAGCCCACCAGCACCTAACTCAGGTGAACTGCCAATGCGACAGTACTCAGCGAGACAGAGGAGTGCCGGCCGCATTCGACAACACGGACAAGCCACAGAACAGTCATTCTGAGCGGGAGATGCCAGCCCCACACGCTCAGCCCCCTCCAGGCCTCCATTCCTAGGGGATTCCAGACCATGCGCGCGGACCCAGAGGGACAGCAGGTCGGGGTTGCAGAGGGGGCGGGGGGGGCTGGAAGGAGAGAGGACAAAGCAGCAGGAGGACACTCTGGGGTGACGGCTGTTGTGCCTCCCTCGATCATGGTAAGTTTCACAGAGGTATACACAGGTCAAAACCTCCACAGAACCGTTCAACTAAACTCTAATCCTTCAACGCTTAGGAAAAAAAAATTCCTCTCAAAGGACTTTGCGAGGCCTCATGGCTGGGTTCTAAGCAGTTAAGAATCACATAAGGGGGGGCACCTGGGTGGTGCAGCGGGTTGGGCGTGCGACTCTTGGTTTCGGCTCAGGTTGTGCTCTCAGGGTCCTTGGATCGAGCCCCATGTTGGGCTCCACGCTCAGCACTAAGTCGGCTTGAGAGTCTCTCTCCCTCTCCTGTTCATGCTCTCAAACAAATAAATAAATCTTTAAAAAAAATCATTTAAGGCTGCTAAGAAGAGTTTCACTTGTCATTTTCAAAAACCTCTCCGCGACTTGTTTTCTGGAGGGCTGGGGGTGCCAAAAAGGACCAGCCATACTAATAAACAAAGGTTCCCTCCAGACTGGGTAAGGAATGTGGGTGACAAGAGAAGGCCACCAACCCCTCGAATATTCCAGGCCCAGCGCGCAGGTGACCAGTGGAAACCGTCCTCCTCCCCATGCCACCTCGTTGCTATGGAAACCCAACACCGCTTGGCACACAGGACACACGGCACACACACAGGTTGCTGGGGCCCCGTACACCAGATAGGAAGCGACAGATAATACTCGGCGTAACTGGATACCGCTCCATGAGGTCTGTCACCAGCAAGAACCACCTGGTGAAATTTCAGTCAAGAAAAGGATGCCACAGTTTTAATGCATCCAGCCCTGTTGTCTGGTTTCTGATTTCCTTCCATGGAAGGCTAATCATTGCATCTCTGGCACCCACGTGACAAAACTGGTTCGGGACAAGGTGCCCCCTTTGACCACTGTATGCAAATGTTTTCCAAATTAATCGGGGCATGGAGGGGAGGTTCTCTTAAAATTCTCTTAAGGATTTTTGTTTCCTTCTGGCTTGTTTAACCGTGGAGGGCTTATGGCTACGTTGCGAGTCTGAGAAGAAACAAAGGCTCTATCATGATGCAGTGCTTGCTGTTCTAGATGCTTTTGTGCACATTACTTCGACTCCCAGTAGTCAAGACTTGATGCATGTTGTGGGGTTCGTAAACCCCCACGCTCCAGCTGAGATCTGCAGACCTACAGGAAGATACACTGGTCACCGCGAACTGCTTCTGAAGTGCCCGCTACCACAGGGTCAGCAAGAAGCCCGCTCTGTACTGACATCCTGCCCTTACTCGATGCCCTACTCCCTAAGGGGTGCAAGGGACGGTCAACTCCAGCTCTTCCACTGCTGAATGGTGACCCCCCCTCCCCCCAGCGGCCTGCGAGGACCAACGCTGAGCCCTATGCAAGACACCTGCCCCCCAGCCCGGGGCTGAGGAGGACTGGGGCGCCCAGTGGCATCCAGGACCCCATGAGGAAGGAGCCAGAGCCGCAGGGGCACAGGGCAGTAAGCGTCCAACCATCTAGTGTCAGCTGCACACCACAAAGAAAACAGAGCAACCCAAAGCTCAGACCTGTCTCAGGACGCAGCCCATCCTCACACAGACACCTAAAGCTCGTCTCTACCGCAACAGGGCTTTTCTTGCTCAGTTCATTACACATTCCACGCTTTCACGAGGGCAAGACGAGACATGTGCACACCACACATTTCCAGAAGAAAGTACATAGAGAATACGCCTCCTGAAGCCGCTCTCCATTTAGCTGTCAGTTTGAGGAAGCTGGGGATTTTTCTCCACATTACAAGAATTTAGAGTTACTTCCTGAGGTCAGCGAGAAACGACATGAGACACATTTTTCAGATATTTGGTTTATTAGATTCTCCAACAATCCTGATACATTATGAGAAAAAACCCCATCCCTGCTTATGAGTGATGGAATGACTCTTCCATGGACTTAAGTGACCCCTCCCGTCTCTGTGGAGAGCCTGACCAGCTCCCCGAGCGCCTGGACTAGGGGGGACCCACCTGCAAGGGCAGTGCGCTGGAGCACGGGCAACCATGAGCACGGCCCTCAGCTAGTGAGCAGACACACAGATGTCTGTCCACACAATGGGACGGTACTCGGCAAGAAAAAGACACGACAGTAGGGATGAGCTTGTACGAGGTATTACTGAGTGAATGAAGCCAGATACAGAAGGCAGGAGGCAGGCACGACTGCCACTGACAGGAAATGCCCAAAATAGGCAAATCTGTTCGAGACAGAAGATTCGAGGTTGCCCGAGGCTGAGGTGGGAACAGGGAGGTACAAAGGGTACAGAGGATCTTTTAGGGGTGATGGAAATGGTCCAAAAAACTGGACTGGGTGATGGATCCATAAGTCTGAGTTCACTAAGTCCCTGAGATGCACACTCAGAATGGGTGAATTTTATAGTAGGGAAATCAGACACTTGAGTAAAGCTATCAAAGAAAACAGGAGGGGGGAGAGCGGGGAGGGAGGGAGGAACAAAGGGAGCAGACAGCCAGCGGAGGAGAAAAGCGAGGAGAGGCAGACAGAGGAGCATCAGATGTTCATTTCTCAGTCATTCCCAGCCTCGCTCTGCTGAGCACGGTCAGGCCTTCCAACCCCAGGAGCAGTGCTGCAAGGTAGGGCTGCCCAGCCCCACTGACAGATGAGGAAATGCATGCCAACAACGTCTGGATTTTACCTGAACTCACCAGCCAAGAAATAGATACAGGGGATGGAAGAAGTGGGACCCAAGGGGAGGAGGGAAAGGGGCAGGGGAGGAAAGGGGGAGGCAGGACTCTCAGAAACCGTGGGCCACACACACATCCACGTGTGCCTAAACACAACCTGCCCCTTCTTCCTACTGGCTTCGGGCCCTCTCCTCCGAGCAAGGCAAAGCACAGGTTATAGGCCAAGAAAAAAAAGTGGCAGCTCAAGTCAAATTTCCCGACTCCCAGCTCTAAAACAAAAATATGAGGTCACCATGTTTACAGTAAATACTGCTATTGTGTTTCTCCCCATCAGCAAGCTACTTCCAGGGTTAACAGGATAAAACCTACTTTCCAGAGCAGAGCCGACCTTGACTAGACGACCTTGACTGGCCCGTGAGGACACAGGAGCAGAACACCTGCTAACGCAGCCACCTGGTTCTGCGTGCTGGCAGGTGCTGCCTGAAGCGAACAAATCCCGCTGGAAGCTACCTGCCCGTCAGCCCCACACTGAGGCAGCGGTGCAGGGAGTGCCTGGCTCCCCGGCCTCACCAGGCTGTGGGGCAGGAAATGCAGGGACGGGTTTGCTGCATGTCTGCTGATGGCATGCAGGTGTTTGGGGATATCTGCTGTCTCGTGGGAAAACCTCCAGCGTATCTGCCCCCTCCGTCCCAGGACTCCCTTTTCTTTCTGTAGGATACCCATCCTAACCCTTCCCCCAAAGAGCCTCCAAAGGCAGTGTCAGGCAAACCACCAACACATTTGCAGGGGCAAGGAATCTCAAGGAAGGCAAGGTACAAGTATCCCGCCAGCGCACAGAGAAGAGGTTCTTTTGGGACCCCTTCACACACAAAGGCTAGACCACAGTCTGTCCTTCATGTCTCATTTCCACTCTCCTTTGGCTACTTCTCCAGTCTTCATTACCTGTTCTTCTGCCATCTGTTGCCTTCTTCCCTCGCCACCTCCCCTCCCCTCTCTGCCATCCCTCGGCCATCTTCTCTAATCCAGCACCTTTAAGCAGCAATGTACCACCAAACCGGACCTCCAGCCCTTGCCACCCCCCCCCAACCCTGACACCTCCTAGGTGGGCATTTACAGCTACCCCCCGAACATCCTCCAAAAAGAAAAAGAACAGATTTCATAGGCAATGTCATCTACCACAGGTACAGAATGCAAAGCATTTAACCAGGGCTAAGTCCACCCCCGTCCCCCTCCACGGTATGGCGTGTGGGTAGAAAGCAAAAGGCAATTATAGAACAGGTGGAGCTGAGGGGCAGGAGTGCCTGGAAGGTGCCTAGAGAGCAGACAGGACTGAATGCACAGAAGAGAAGGTCCCAAGGAACGAAGATAAAGATAGGTAACAACAGACAGAGAGCAACCAGCATGGACAAGAGAACCAACCCAGAGAGGTATGAGGTACCGCAGAACAGAGTCGACAGCTGTCCTTTAAGACAAGGGGTAATTTTAAGTGAACACTCAAAGCACTGGACTGAAAGGAGGGGAACAGCTGTTGCATCTGAGGTAGAAACATATTTGATTAAAACCTCTAATGAATTTATAAGAGTGTTTTCTGGAGTGACCCTTGTATGATCCTGACAGCAACTCTCGAGAAGGTGTGGAAGTGGCCTAGACCGCCACATGGTATCCTCAGAGAATCTTCAGCCCGAGCCCTGCTCTCTAGAACGCCAACCCTACAACGTTAAAAGACACCCATGATCACAGCTGGCATGGGGTCCAAAGTGCACAGGATCTGGACTGAGAGACTGAGAGATGTTCACCTACATTTACTAACTTATGGTCTTGGATTAGCTATTTACGGGTTCATCTCCAGCTTCCTTATTTATAAATAGGAATAATAGTACCTAACTGAGGGTTGTTGGGGGATGAAGTGAATAATGCAGGTCCTACACTTGGCAGGAATCTGGTACACAACCCTCACTGAGTAATACTGTCGAGGAGTCGTTATTTTCAGAGATATTGTGCAGGACCAACTGTAGACAGCAGAGAAACCACCCAGCACTCCAGGAAGGAGAGCAACAAACTGTCAGAGTAAAAATATATGTATTTCAAAATTTCATTCCATAAGTAGTAACATGAAATTTTCTGCTCCACATGTTTTCAGCACTAAAGAGAAATGAACTCTCCAACCATGACAAGACAGGAAGGAAGCTTGAGGCAGAGCACTCAGTACAAGCAGCCAGTGTGAAGACACTACACACTGTAGGATTCCAACTCTAGGACATTCTGGAAAAGTCAAAACTATGAGGCCAGTGAAAGGATCAGTGGCTGTCAGAGAAGGCTGCGGAGGGATTTTCAGGGCACTGAAATACTCTGCATGATTCCACCATGGTGGGCACAGGTCGTCATACTTTGTCCAAATGCACAGAACGTGCAAAAGAGTGAACGCGCAGGTAAACCGGGGGCTCTGGGTGATGATGAGGGGTCTGTGCAGGTCCATCCGTTGTAACAAAAGCCCCACTCCCGTGGGTAAGTGCCAGTGACAGTGGGGGAGAGGCTACACATGTGTGGGCGCAGGAGGCATGGGAATTCACTCAACTTTTCTCTCCATTTTACTAGAAACCTAAAACTGCTCGTCACAAAGTCTTAAAAAAAATATTACCCCTATAATTACACATCAGCAGCGCACAAAATTTCTAACTGGAAAAGATACCACGTGATAAGGAAACACGTCCGCATTTATTTTGTATTGATCTCTGAAAGTCTGGCCAGAAGGATTTCAAAAATCAGTATCCACTGCCCTTATTTTTAGGACTCCTTAGAAGTAATAATTTTAGAATCATTCATATTAATTGTTTTTAAAGACACAGCCCAAAACAGACTTTAGGGCCCTGGGGTTCAGTTAGACATTATCGGGTCCTAAACCAACTGTGTGACCTTGGGGAGTGTCCGTCGTCTCCGTGGACTTCAGCATTTTCTCCATCGCACAAGGGTGTGTCACCGGAAGTGCCTGCTTGCCCGGACTTGTCAGGATCCACAGAGGACACGAGGACGTGCAGGGGGTGTGAGCTTAAGAAAGGAGACCTACCGGGTAGGGAAACAGAAGGAGCTCTGAGACAGTGACGGAGGGAGGGAAAGGTCTGCACAAACAGAAGCCAGGCTGACAGAGGGGGCTGGAAGGAATGCCCTAGCACAGGGAGAAGCAAGCCCAGGACTTCAGGAAAGGCTCAGCTATCCTTCCCTGGTCTCCTCTAAGATCCTGGCCATAGCAGTCAATGCTGGGTTTCCAGAACCAGATGCCTCGAGGGTTCACAAACACATCAGCAAGCATGGTTGGAACAGCCACTGTAACTACTCTGCAGGGCAGACGCATGCCTCCAGGGGCCCACACCTGGCGGCTAACTCGGGAAGACGCCTTGTCGGCCAGCATTCCTTCCTCCTGAGGAAAGCAGCTCTCCCCTGCAGGTTTTCCCATCACTCTCTGGCTTCCTCGGCCCCACTCCCAACAACAAGGGCACACCACCAAACCTGTACTAGGGACCACGGTCCCTGCAAACAGGGATGGTTCCAAGGCCACCGCGGACGGGGGACGGATCGTTTTCTGTGCTGGGGCGTCCTGTCCGCTGCAGGGTGCTGTGGGACCTCCCTGGTCTCCACCCACCAGATGCCAGGAGCCACCTACCCATCAAGCTACAGCAAAAACCAAAATATCTCCAGACACTGCCAGGTATCTGGGGGGCAAACTCCCGCCCAGCTGCAGTCAAGAGGAGAACGTCTGTGAGGCTCGCCAGGGCCCAAGCATTCCCTTCCTTCGAGAAGGCAGGCCTGTGGAATGAAGCCCAGGGCCACCTTTCACATCCCCTGGGGGAAACATGCTTGAGAATTAAGCCAGCAGGAAAGAGGCAGATAGATAGGCCTCCCGGCAGTGTAGGAGCCTCCCCACCCCCAGGACGACAGACACATCTGCGAATGCAGCATTCCCTTTCCACGGAGGCTGCTAAGTCTACGCAACCAAACTCACCCTGGCTCTCTCCCATTCTCTGCTTAATAACCACACCCAGAAGAGCATTGGCGGGGGGGGGGGGGGGGGGGGGG